>NW_010973220.1:4942951-4997079 GCF_000737465.1 Haliaeetus leucocephalus
CCGCGGGCGAACCTCAGCCGCGGTTGTGCTCGCCGGCAGAAACTTCTTGGAGAGTTGCAGCCGGGCTGCGAGAGGCGGCGAGCGGCTCCGCAGCGGCTGCTGCCCCCGCTGCCGGCGGGCGCGGGGGGAATAAGTTTGCCCTCTGCCAGCGGGGACAGGGCGTGAGGGAGGAGGAGGAGGAGGAAGAAGAGGAGGGTGTGTGGGGGGGAAGGCAGCCCTGCTCCCCTCCCGGAGCCCGCTGCTGCTGGGGAGAGACCCCCCCGGTTCCACCGCCCGAGCCCCCCAGGCAGCCCGGTGCTTAGCTCTGGCTTCTGCCGAAACATGCCTACAACAGGTTATATCGCAGTCTGCCCTATGGTGGTGTAAGGGTGCTTTGTTGTTGTAATTTTATTTTCCTGCTTTTTTTCCCCAACAACCTTATCCCCGTTGTATCTTTGGGACTGCGTGAATAAAAACGCGGCCGGGGCAGATGCTCCTTTAGCAGTCGGAGAGCACGACAAAAAGAAATGATACGGGAGGGCATGAGCTTGGGCTGCTGAAATTGGGCTGCTCGAGCCCTCGAGAAAGATTTCTGCATTGCCACTGGCACTTCGCTCTTAGGTTCTGCTGTTTGTAGAGTGAATTAGATGCCCCTCGGTTTGCTTGCTTCCTTTTTAAAGTTGGAAGCACTAGATTTATCTTCCTTGAGGTGAAATAAAGCCGCAGTTACTCAGCGTGCAGTATTTAGTACTTTACATGAGGAATGATAAATGTGGAAAATCTCAGGACAGCGAGGATACAGTTCACAAAAATACGGGGAAGGTTGTTCCACGTTGCCAATGCAGAACAGACCAGATCTCTGCATAGCCACGTCGGTTCCTTCGGACACATAGGTCCGACCCACCGACGTGCTTTGGGACAGAGCAGGAGAGTAAAGGGTCTCCGGGTGTAACTATTCCACGGGCACCTTCCTCCCTCAGGCTTACCGATTCTCTGGTCTTTCTGTGCTCTTTTTTAAAAATTTCTCTTCAGGTTGCTCATCAGTTATATCAAATCATGAAATCTCTGCTGTGAGCCACAGATCCTTTGAATATGCAGTCAGGCTTTCCCTTCGCTCCCTGTTACTCCATCTGCTTTGAGACGGTGGTAGGATATGCCCTGTCCCATTTAAAAAAAAATAATAGTAATTTCCAGTGAATTTCAGACTTCTGGTAACTTCGGGTAAACACTTGTTGCTTTCAGCTCACAGAGTTTTATTGTCTCATTTATTTTCTGAATGTACAGTGGAAAGTTGCCATGCAATTTTTAAGTAATCCCAGCATTTGCAAGTTTCTGTTCACATGTATCAGTACAGAAAGAATCGTGGTAGTTAAATACTTAACAGTAGTTCAATCCAAAATTACTCTTCAGTTTCCTTCTAAGCTTCATAAGTAATATCTACTTCTGTGGTTAAGAAGTACATGATTTATGCAGGTAGGAGTTATTTTTTCTGAGCTTCCTATTGCAAGTTGTTTTCTTTGTGGTTTATCTGCCTCGTTACTAGTTGGTGTATCGACTTCTGAGCAGTTCTGTGTGTAGCTATTCAAGTTGGGTGTTGGAAGACTAGGATTGCTTTACTGGGTGTTTTGGAGTACGTACTCCTACGGTGCTTAGAGGTTGTGTAAGAACCGTTCATGCAGCATGTGCTCTTGTTAATGTGAAAGCTGTGTATTTGCAATCTGGTGCAACGTTGGAAGTTTAAAGCAATCAACGTACAGGTTTCAGAATAATTTTTTTTTCATTCTGTCTTTTTCTACCGTACTGACTTGGTTAAGGAAACAATTTGTTACTGTTATGAAAGAAGTGTAGTCCGTCAAATGCCTCATGTTTTAAAGTGTTCAAAGAAGTTTAATTACAGTTGTATCTGTGGACAAACATTGTGTTTTCAGAAGATTTTGCATCAATGTCTTGATAATATGATGGCAAATAGTAATATGCAGTATGCTTTATGTGTTTTGATTTAACAGTAGTCGTATGTTTTCAGTTGTTATTTGTTCAAAAGCTACTTTCTAGCTAGGACTGTTTTAACTTGGTAAACTGAAGAGGTAATGTGTACGTACTGATGCAAAGTCGGTACATACTGACGCGAAAAGCTAAAGAATCTGTTTAAATTAGAGAGGCTACGGACACAGAGATACCCCTCTGTTGAATGGAGCTGCAAAGCCAGACTTGTTAGATAACTTTTGTGAAATTATTTATACTGGCACTCACTTTTGAATGGAGAAGGTAGAAGTTACAGATTTAAAAAGCTGCCAGTTTTTGCACTGTAAGGCAAGGTTTTCCTACAGTATTTTGTTGCACGTGAAATGTGTTGAACTTGGTAAGGCTGCGATTACGGTTGTCTGCTGTGCTTTTACAACAGTGCTAAATCGTTCAATGTAATTGTGTAGTACTTATTTGTAATCAACCTGCTGCATCTGACGTCTTGTCTGATCACCAACTTGTGGTGCTGTGACCTACATTGGAGTACAGCGTACAAAGTTGGTTTCCAACATAGGTTGTCAAAGTAAGTTCTCGTTAAAGGAACTTTGCCTGGGAAGGGGGGGAGGAAGAAAATTTGAAGTATACATCATATACCGCTGTGGGCTTGATTCTGTGCATCAGTCACACGCTGGGTGGGTAGCAGTAGCTTGTGGTGTGTGCTGGGCTGTCCTTGTAAAATCTGCCCTCTCGCAGGGCTGTGCAGAGTATCCTGCTTGTGAAGAAGAGTTGAACTGTCAGACTCACGCTGACGTGACCCAGCATTCACGGGCACCGAGTGGAGCTCCTGAGGACTTTGCAGGAGATGTTTTGCTGGAGGAAAATCTGTCACTTGAAAGTCAATACAGAAGGGAGAAATCACAGCACATATCTGTTCGCAATACTTGTTTAACTCCAACCATGATTTCAGTCACTTACAGCATCTTAGGGGAAGCCATGAAAATGAAACATCAAAGTTAAAGGTGGAGCGTTGTCCTTGCCTCAGAGATTTCTGAATGAAAGTGAATGTCTGGCTGTTGAAAAGTAATGGATGTGTGCCTTTCCACTTCCAGTTGATCTAGAGATTTTGAAAGGTGAAGGGCGTGGGGTTTTGTGGGTTGTGGTTTTGTTTGGTTTTTTGTTTTTTGTTTTTAAACTAGATACAGAATAATAGTGTGGTTAGAGAGAGACTAGAAGTGTTCTGGTAAAGCGTCCAACTGTGAAGGTGTTGAATTCTAAATACTGCGTAAGAAGTTAGTGAGCTTTGTTCTCCTGTGCAGATGATGAACAAGGTGAGATTCTGGCAACACAGAGACACCATAGTGAAAGTAACTGCAATGAAAGCAGAAGCAAACCCTTCATTTTGAAGGTCAGGAGTCACTTGAAATTGTGCTTTGATGAATGGGCTTCCTACTGGCATAATACAGAGGCGTTGACTGAAGAAAGCTAGCAAACATAACACAGTTGCTTGTAGCTCTGAAGTGGTAATAATAATAATAATAATAAAAATAAACTCAGTAGTCACTCATGCAATTGAGCTATTAGTCCATGTCAGATGTTCCCAAGATACTCCTTCTGAATGTTTTGCTTTCCTTTAAGTAGCTCTAAAATGTAATGGCAGATTGACAGGAGAACAGCGGAAAATCCTCCTGACCAAGTCTGTATCAAAGCACTTGTTAATTAAAGCCTTCTTTCACTGTTTCTCTACTGCTGTCACCGAGAGGTGTGTGAAGAAAGTGCCTGTAGACCAGGAGGCAAATGGGGATTCACAGGCACCTTGCGTGGTTGTCTCAGGAGTGTAAAAAAAAGAGAAATAGCCTTACTGAAATCAGTAATATAATCAATGCAAATTTGAGAAACCTGAATTGGGCCATTAGAGATTAATTCACTCCTGATCTCAGTGATGACAATGAAGATGGACATGAAATTTCACGTAAACGCTGTACTTTTCTTGGTTTAGCACTTTTGTAGTAGTATCCTTCACATTGTGTATGACTGCTCCTCACCTCTGTGATTTCAGTAACTGCAGCGTCAAGAGGCTCTGGTCACCTCCCCTTACCGCCTCCTTTATTTTCCCATTATGAGTGCATGGTACATGTAATAAACCAGTGTGTGCGTTTAGTTGGGAGGAAGTACAGCTTTTCTAAGACCTGGCTTTGCTATCACTTTTGTACATATTTATTGGTTTGTATGTGACTGGTGCCATTAAAGGGAATACAACTTATATATGCACATCTAAACCTAAAGGTGTTTTTTGTAAGATCAGGGCCTTTGAGGAGAAATAGCACGTTTTTAATGCTTATAAATAATTCATTTTTGACTGAGAATTTTAAATCTCAGCATCTGGAGCTTCCCGATGCGACTTTATGGTAGAGTATCTTGGAAAGAGGGACTTTAAAATAGAAAAGGCAATGCTTTAATAATTAGTGTAATGATGAATTTCAGTGTATTGTACTCTAATAATCTTCATTCTGTTGTCAGTCTGATTTATAATCAAAAAGCATACCTAAAGCTACAATATCTTCTATGCTTTTAAGTGCTAATGTGTTAAACTGTTCTAATGCTGTATTAGTACTTATTTTATCATATGCTATTGTGAAATACTCCTGAGATTAGGTGGCGTTCAGACACCAGAGAGGTCAAGCACTATGTTAAAAGCTCAGGCCATTCTTTTTATATTACTGCAATAAAGAATATATTCATTTCATTTATATTACCACTTGGCTCCCATAAAAGGTCAGTTTCAGCTGAATGTACAATTACTTGCAAATGGCAAATCTTATAACAAGTGATCAACAATAAAAGCTTTTCTGGGTAATTTGTCTTTAAAATTACCACCTGCCATTTCTTTTGAATGACTTGAGCATCTTGCAGTATCACTCAGAGATCTCTGTCTTATTCCCCACGATACATGTAAGAAAACTATGCATACTAATCTTCCTTTCTGCTTAGTAAAGTAAAAATGCATAATTACATTAAAGTTTCTAGTTGAAATAACAAGCTTGGTGCTTAAAACTCCATTACGGTATCAAAGTATCAGCACTCCCATTACTAGCAAAATGAAATTACGTTTTCAATGAACTATGACTGTATGCTCCCCTTCGTACCTGGTTAATGGGTGCTATCTCCCTGGGAAGGGAACCTTCATTCTGTGGTTTTGACTGTTCGTACTACCAGGCGTAATTATTTTAGCAGCTTAAATATGTGTAAAAGAATTAACACTTCTCCACAAATTCCTAAGAACAGCTTATAAAGGTTGGTGTTTAAAGGCAGAATAGTTATTATGCTAAACAGAGAGAATACATTACAAGATGCAAAAGGAATTTAAAATGTGTTGCAGATGGCAGGAAAACATATGCCTGGTAAAAATCTTAGCACTTTATTCCTCTGTATGTAAAAACAGCCTAAAACCTACCGAAACTAAGATTTGCTTTCTTCACCCCTTACTGCTCCAGAGCTCCTGCACGCATCCAAAAAATAAGCTTTCCTCATAAGAAAATTTTTAGCTCTCGTTATAGGAGCCTGTCACAAAGACCACCAGCTCTCTCCGATGAGCTGCTTTCAGCAAACGTGACCTTTTCCTTCCAGCAAAGCGAAACAACGGTACTTTATTCTGTCGAGCGGTTGCAAACCGCAGAAGGCACGCCGTGTTTGAAGGCAGGTGCCGCGAAAGCGCTCCCGCTGACGACAGCCGTTCGGGCCCCGCCGCTGCGCCCGGCGGAGCGAGTCTCCGGTGGCCAAAATCGGGGGTTATTAATAACGCCGGGAGGGTTTGCATCCCGCCAGCCCGCTGTAGAAACCCGGGTGCCCAGGAGGAGGCTCTACAGCCCAGCACCAGCCCTGGGGATGGAGACCCGCCGGCGCTTGCCTTCGTTTGCAGGGATTGGGACAGGACCTGCTTTTGGACCATCAAAAAAAAAGAAGCGGCGAGGGTTGATGCTCCTAATGCAAACAGCAAATTGCTCTCCGCCTCGCCTAGCCTGCGAGGTCTGTCACCTCACGCTTCTAATGGCCCTTTAACCGCGTCTCCAGCTGAGCAGCAGATGTAAAGGGTACCGAGCATCCCGAGCTGTTTTTTTGTTTTTTTTTTTCCTCCTGAAAGAAGCATTTCTACAGACGCTCAGCTAACAATGGAGCCTCGGACCTGCTCGCTGACCTGTTGGATTTAAAATAGCAGGGCAAATCTCCTGAAATAAGTGGAAGTCTCGACTGCTTTTAACAGGTGCCCTGTAGGGCTGTTACATTAAATTAGGTATGCTCACAGAATCACACAGTCGAGGCTGTGCGTGTGCATGTGTGTGCGTGCGGGTGTAAAATCGTGGCTTTTACCTGGAGTGGCCTCAGAGTCACATTTAAGCGCCGAAAGAGCTGGAGAAGCGGCACGTTACCAGGATAGGTATTTGCAAACCAGGTTGAAACTTTATGGGCCCCATCTGAAAAACACATGGGCAAGCACACATGAATGCGAACATATGCACAATAAAAAACTACACAGGGCTCGGTTCGTATATGCCAGAAAGATCAAAGGCTAAGTCAGCCACGCTAATCCTACTGTTTGGGGAGTCCAATTAGTTCAAGCCTGATGCTTGACTAAGCAGTAGGTAATATAACCTGCCCTCTAAGTCAAAACCTAGACCTCTCTGTTGCCAGAAACAGATTCTTTGTCAGCCTCCGTAGCTGTAGCTCTTGCCGTGTCGATGATGGTAGCCACATACTTCTCTGATGTTTTTGGCCATGTCCCTCTGACTTATGCGTTGAGTTTCTGACATCCTAGAGACTACGGAGACACCCATCTGGCTTTTCTCTGAGTTTGTCTTGGAGGGAAGTCAATGCATGGGATGAGGCTTTTGCACATCTGGGTATCAGACTGTGGTACGGTATAGTGTGAGGATGTACGTGGATACTGCTATGGTTGTGAGAACTGTGGAGGTACGCAGAAGTACTCCAGATCTGGCAAAATGCAGTTCTGTGAATGCCTCACTACAGTTCTCATGTCACATGTCTGCGTTTGGCTTTTGAGTTATGGTATCCCTTATGACCTTGAAGTTTTCCTTCGAGAGCCTATGAGCAGTAATTAATACAGGAAACGAAAATGGCTTTCTTAAACAGATTTTTTTTTTTTTTTAAGAAGTGAAGCATAACATTAGGGAAAGGATCTTTATGCGCAGTTATCCTACCAAAAGTCCGATGGTGCTGACTGATGGTCACGGCCAGGGAGGCTCCTGTCAGGTCCTGCGTACATTTCTTTAGGTTCTGTTCAGCTCAGGATCAGTTTCCTGTCTTCAAGAAATGTTTCTCTTTGAGCTGCTCTTGCCTAAATTTCATTTTTCTGGTCATACCAATCAAGTAGTAGAGGTCACATTTTGGATAAAGTGTTGGTATTTATGGTTGCAGCATTTGAATCCAGAACAACCATTTCTCTTTCCCAGTAGATGCCACGTTGATCTGTGTTTTGGTTTTAGATAGTCTTTTGCAAAGGTAACAATGTGTGGCTTTGGAGTCCAATACACAGCTCTAGATAGAGGTAGTGAGGCTAGCAAAAACCTGACTTGGAGAACTGGGGAGAGAATATAGGGTAAGATGAATTGCTGGCGAAGGGACTGTTACTGGAAGGTGAATGGAACGTGAATGGGAGTACTTATTTTCTCTCATTGCTTGAGTCACTTTGCATTCATTGTGTTAGGTGTTAAGACCTTCCATGCAGTTAAGGATGAAGGGAGAAGGGAAAAAGACTGGAAAAGTGCTTTCGTGCAAGGATTTGGATGAATAGGTTGCAAAGTAGGAGGGAGGGAGCAGAGATGCTCCATTTCTTTTTTCTTTTTCTTTTTTTAATGCCCCACTTGGTCTTGGTAGACCAAGTACCATACAGTCTGTAGATGTCATCTTTTTTTTCATCATCTAAGTGGTTAAACATCTCATCTCAAACAGATTGTGGCAACCTGACTGATCATGCTCCAAAATGGAAAAAGTTCTAATCAAGATGTATTGGCATTTCTGTTGTTGAACGGTTCCTTCAGAGCTTGTTGCTCTGCTAAGTGAGCAGTTCTCAATAATTCAAGCTCAGTATCTAATATGTAATTGTCTCATTGCAGAGAGAAGAGTGCAGCTTTTGCAAGGTTCTGCCTCTCATCATAATTTTACAAAACTGTGCTCCATAACCTGAGAGAGCAGACTATGAGTTTCTGGCTTATGCTTCCTTTAAACTTAAAAAAAGTCGTAAAAGGCTTGGGTCCAGACTGTCGAAGTGTGTTTTCATTTACATCTCCCCCCGACATGGGAGCTGGCTGTCAGCAAAGTTGTGTGTTCCCTGTCCCTGCCTCTGACTGCTTCCCTTGCATCAGGTCTAGTACTCTGACACGCTGACCTGGACTAGCAAGCTGATCTGATAGCTAACCTGCCAAAAAAAGACCGTGAAGTTACTCAAGAGTTACGTGGGAACGTGTGCCTGGAGTCATGAGGAGAAAGTGGGGCTCACCATTCGATGGTGCCTTTCAGGTAGATATCTTACAATTACCATGAAACTGCAAGAGGAAGACTGTCCATCTTTTCTCATATGGCAGCAAAATGCAATCTGGAATAGTATAGTACTCTTACACTATAATTGAGAAGAACCTACCAGCAGCTGAGCATCCTTAGCTATTATCCCCACTTTTACACTTGCCTTTCCAACTGCATCACCAAAATTTGACAAGCCGTCCTAGCAAAGTCATCTGTTCTCCAAAACTGAAGGAGCTGAACATCTGCCTGGGATGAGGGATCATACTGAGAGTGCTTCACTGCTTTTGGGAAACTCTCTGCTTGTTACCGAGTCGATATGTGATAGTTAATGTGGTCAGTTTAGTGGGTGTCTGCCGATTTTATGGCACATTGGAATTTGGGGTTTATGAGGCAAATGGATCGGATTATTAGACCACAGGTTTATATACTGCTATTTATTGTTGTTTTCATGTTTTAAATCTTTTCTACACCTGAGGGTACCTATTCCCAGTTACATGCAGCTTTGACATATAAAAGAAAATTGTGCTCATAGTAGTGCTGAAATATAAATTGTTAAAAGCAGTGGCAGGACGCTTCTCTGCGTGTCGTAAGTATACAGTCGTCAGTCAGCAGACTTCAGAAGCTGTTGCACAATTTTTAATTGTCTTTTCATTTCTGAGTACCCT
Source organism: Haliaeetus leucocephalus (assembly GCF_000737465.1). Classification (NCBI taxonomy): domain Eukaryota; kingdom Metazoa; phylum Chordata; class Aves; order Accipitriformes; family Accipitridae; genus Haliaeetus; species Haliaeetus leucocephalus. Next base: position 4,952,092 of record NW_010973220.1, read on the forward strand.
CGTTTTCAAATGTGTGCTGGTCCCTAAGAAGTTTAAACAATGCCGTGAGAAATCAAAAGAACGGGATGATGAGCAGCCAATGTCCAGTGGCTGAACCTGATGTGTTTTCTGTCTTTTCTCTTAAGCTGACATAATGTTTCACAGAGAAAGGACCTGTAAGTACAAACAGTGACTGCATCTTGTTTTGTTCCAAAAAATTGATTCACAGCATAAACACATAATATAAATATTTATTTCTCTGATATTATCTTTTGGCTTTACAACTTTAACATATAAGATAATACTGCATATGAGCAGTTTAGAGTCTTTGAATGAAAATAGCTATATATCATTTTGTCTGTCAGCATTATCTGTGTTGTAGAGAAATATGGAAAACACCTCTGGAACAGTTTCTGACTCAGACCATATTCTCTTTAACCAGTTAGAGTCATTGCAATTTACAGTATTTTTATCTGGTCCAAACTTTGTGTAACATGCATGTATTTAAAGCAGTTTCAAAAATGTAAAAGAAGATGCCAAAGCTGACCCACACTAAAAACTTCCTTTATAAAATCTTTTTTTATTTTGTGAAGTAGTCTATCCTCTGCTAGCAGTCCAGCTGCAAAAAAAAGCAGGGAAGACAGATCATGCTAATCAAAATTGCAAACCAGGTTTTGTTGGCTCAAGAGAGATTTAGGTGTTTCTGAGCAGAAAATCAAAATCTAATTTAAAAATTAAGGTATTTAAAAGAATGACATAGGGGAAGTTTATTTATTGAATTGGTGAAAAGCCAGGAGCAATATTGCTTGACCGCTGCTGTTCCAAGATGGTCTGTCATGCTGGCTATGGGCTGGAAATAAGCACTGTTAATTGAATACCTGGAACATAACTAGAATGCATTGATTAAATACAAACACCTGTCTTTGCAATGTAGCATGGCTGATGAAGTGAAAGGGTTCCCAGAAACAGCTTCCTGAAACTGAACGCTGAAATAGTGATTAGCTTGTTCTTAAAGCTCATCTTCAGAAGTCCCGTACTGTTCTTTGTGTGACAACTCCAAAGCCTCTTTCTTCTTTAATTACTGAGACAGCATACTAAAAGCCATGTATAAATTGACTGTAATCAGATTGGTTGTGGGGCACGTGCACACTTTGGTTACTAGTATTTTGAGTTAAAGACCCCCAAACCTGATTTCTGCCTGTCTATCTCCATTGAATGCAGCTGATGGCAGAATTTGATTGAGAATTAATTGCAGGGTTTTTTTTAAAAAGTAAAGCAGTAAATGATCAAAATTCAAAATTACTATTTAATTGTGTGAAGCACTGAAGAAACACAAAGAAGGGACAGTCCTGTCTGCAGAGAGCTTCCATTTTATATTTATGCCAGTATTTCTTCATGAGACTTACACAACTGTAATGTCATAGTTACGTACATACTGTTTAACCCTTTTTCTATTACGTAAACAACAAATGTAGTACAAATAAATATGCTGCTTAATTTTTTAAATTGTCCTTTTAAAGGACACCAGCTTCATATCCCACTAAGATTACTACAATGATTGATAGATCCTTTGTGGTAGCATCTTTGTACCTTGTTAATTAGTAATTTAGAGTCTGAGTTTGCTTTTTAAAGCAGCTCCAGCTGGACACTGTAAATCATTGTCTAGAGCACAGTCTATGCTCAATACAGAAACTGGCCAAACCACAAACTCTTCGCACCTTGTATACCAAAATCTGGCTGCTGGTGAATAGTTAAACACATAAATACAGATCATTGCTCAAGTGGAGCTTTTCCATATCTGATGAATAGATTTAAATTGCTCTTCTCTCACGATTTACCCAAGAGACTAATGCCTTCTCTTCAACTGAGAAGAATGCACAGAAGTATTATGCCCAGAGTGTGGACATATGTGCATAATTTCATATGCCCATGTACCCAAACAGCCTGTTATGTTCAAAAAGTCTGCTGAAATTGTATCATACAGCAGACAGCTTTTTTCCAAGGTATATTACAAATGGTGGATAACTTTTGGATTATAATTGAGGTCCACTTTTCCTTTTAATATCTGCATAGTTTTCTTTTCATTATTAGTTTTTGCTTCTTTGAGTATTCTAGAGTAATTTCCATTTTTCTGGTGACAGGATGGTAATTGCCATTACCTTCACACCTAATGGACCTCTCAAGCTAAATCTGCTTTTGGTGGAAGAGGAAACTCTACAGAATTTCCCTGTCCTTTTTAGCTGAAACACCAGCAAAAATCAAACTCAAGATGAAGGAAGTTCTATAGCTAAGAGCAGATTCATCCAGATTTTAGTCTGTAATGCCGAACAAATCTCACGCAGGTCCATAAACTTCAGTTGGGCAGAAGAATCATACATGTAACTTTGCTATTGATTTATATACTTTTATGTTATTTTGTATAGTCCTTTCAACGTCATTATTACAGTTATTGTACAGCACAGACAATAAATCTTTCTAGAAAGACTAATGGAGTTGGCAAATTAGGATCATCATCATTATAATGGCTGATACGTAAGTGCTAATCTTTTTGTTCCATTCTCTGGCTTGCTGATGTTGGGAGATGATCGAACTGTTGCATGCAATGACTGTTCAGATGAGTTGTGTGGAAAGGACTGATGTAGCAGAATAAAACTTCTCAAAACAGTACTTAGAGTTTCTATACCTTTGTGTTAATTCAATATAGAGATACAGAGGTGCAATCTTAATTAGTTTAAATCAGCAAATATGAGATGAGTTATTTACAATTTTCAACAGTAATCATCTTGGGAAGATGATAGTAACAGCCAGCAGCCACATTTTCTGATTAATAGATATTTGTATTTTTGACATTCTCATATGAAAGGCAAATTTGTAAACATTACTAATATTTATTCCACAAATATTTGTCTCATTTTTATTTCACCCTGCTGTGATCTGCAAGTGCTAATCATTCGGACCCCTTTGGAGCAAAGGTGCTTACTAAGTTGTGTTAGATATAGCAGGAAATCAGGATTCAAACAAATTTTTGTTGAAAAAAACATCTTGGTTCAATTTTCCAAGAAAGCTGCATGCATGCCTTTCAACAGTGAGGAGTTAATTTGCAAAGGCAAGCTACAGAATATATTCTGAATATTTTCTCAATTGCTTATGGGGGACTCTTCTTTTTCCTTTTCTTTCTAAATCATTCTTTCCTGTTCTGCCCAGAATATTTCATGTGTTTGCTACACAGACACATACGTACCTCCACATTTCAAAAGAAGAAAAAATAACAGATAATTAATTTTTTAACATTACTTATGTTTGCTGGAATACTTATTGCTTCCACAAAGAGTTAGGCCATTGCTGTATTTACTGATACAGCCCCTTATTTTTAGGCAGCTTCGTGCCTTGCAAGACAAAGTTTTCATATAGGTGCTTAAGGCTACAGGATACAATGCACGAGGAGAGTTAGTCACGACAACTGAGTAATCAGCCAGTGAATCTAACCTGGGAGAAAAGTCCTGTGAGTGATGCTGATGAGTGAGAGAGTTGAGTCCTCACTCTTCATGTTTTGGGAGAACGTTTTTAAGGCCCTTTTTGAAGGGATGCATGTGATCTTTCCTTTTGAAGCAATTCCACTGTGCATAAATAATAGCATGTTCACTAAGCTGGAGAGGGGATTTGGTTTTGTGCCTGTTTGTTGGCACATCGGAGGACACTGTTTTGAAATAGCTAAAGCATTCTCTCCAGCTCCAGTCCAACAAATGCATAAATATTTTTGTGTAAGGCAGCTACTGGAAGACAGACTGAAACCAGCATCCTGGATCTGCAACCCCTCTGTGAGGTGAGGGCAGGCTGCACTCAGCTAGATAGTTTCTTCACTCTGTTTCTGCACAAGAACTAATTATTGCATCCAAAGCAAAAGTATTGTAATAGGAAAGATTAAGAGCAGGATGGCAAAATTATTTTTCTTTGCCAAGAACTCTGTCTATAGTAAATCTATTTAAACATAAGGTAGCTTTGAAGTAGGCTGGCATTGCTATTTGATCTTGAAGCTTTTCTTAGTAAAACACTTAACTTGAAGATTGGTCAGCATAGAAGGTTTTTTCCCCTTATTTCTTCCCTCTTGAGGAATATTTAAACAATTCCAGTTTTCCTCCTGTGCTGATAATGTTATTCGGATTATTAGTAATCAAATATGAGATTGCAAGCAGTCAGCAATAATCTAAAAGATGTTTGACAAACGCTTTGATTGTGGCATAATCTTCCACGGGATTTGATGGGAAACTCATTGCTTGGGCCATTATATCCTAAATTAGGCAAAGTACAATGTCACCTCGTTATGATTTGTCAGTAGTGGTAGCCGGCCTCTTTTCTTTAAGTACTCTAAAGGAACAATCCACAGTGAATACAAGCATCTACACCTTGAAGTGTGAGGTTCTGTAGGGACCAGTTTGGATTAACACGGTTCCTGGTGTAGGTGGCTGCTGGCCCTTTGGCTCGTGGATTCCCAGGCGACCCAATCCCTTCTGATATATCCATTTTGCTCCAAGCAGGCACCCAGCGTCAGAAGGTACGCATTGCCTGCTCCTACTGGGCAGGATCCTCAAAAAGTGATGCCCGGTCAGCATGACAGCCTACACAGAAATATTTTCTGTTTTCTGCGAGAGTGAGTCTTTCGTGAAGAAGCAGTAGGTGTAACTATTGGAAGTGCACATGAATAATGTTAAAGGCGAGTTTTGCGTAGGTTGTAGTTCCAAAAAATGGGTTGATTCTTCGTCAAACGTTGACAAAACAGAAAGCATTCTTGGAAGATGTTTTTAGTTTCCTGTTAGTGGGAGTGGATGGTGGTGCGGAGTGGTTTCTCATAGACCCCTGCTAAAGGGTTTAACGTTTTTCATCCTATAAATATGTTTTTTTAAGAATAATGCTATAAAAACAACAACAAAAATGCTCCATGGAGAGTCAGCAGCAGAAATCTTAGTGTTCTCTGCTGGAGATGAAGCTATTCTCCTTCTAATATGTTCCACTGAGGTTCAGGTAGAAGAGAGAGGTCTTGAACATCCCATGGGTTCTGTCTATTTCCACTAGAAGTTTTATTTGCTGTCTGAGCCTAGATACAAACACGGCAGTGGGAATAACAGCAACTTTAACATTTTCTCCTGGGGAAATTGCTTGACTTCAGAAGCACCTTAGAAGGTTGCAAAGGTATTGCTGGCCAACAGGCACAAAATAATTTGATACAAAACTGAACTCTAAGTTGCTGTTGGAAACCACCAGGATAATGAGTCAGTTTCAGAAAAAAATAGGTTCATTATTTTTTAATTGGGTTGCTTTTCAAGAAATCCAGGGGCTGCTCATCAAAATGCAAGAGGTGTTCCAAATATCATAAAGTTTAAGGAAATTAAGTTCTGATGAATTCTGTATACCTGACATGATGAATCTGTCGATTGTACACTGCTGGCCTTCACTAGTGAGTTTTCCTACATCTTCAAGTGTCTTCTCATGTGAGAAACAACACAAACATCAATTTAAACAGTATATAAATATGAACTGAGGTAAGTACTTAAAACGAAACTTTAACAAGACCAGAAACATTTTGACAAGATTATTTCAGGGAACAGTTAAAATAAATGAGAACAGTTTTCCTCTGTGATTAACACCATTATATTCTCATTCATTCAGGACATGATATTCATTCAGGACATTATATTTATTCAGGACTTACACAGCAATTTTCAGAGGAGCTTTGTAACAACAAAATGAGAAGAGCAATAAAAGACATAAAACTAATAATACATTTGATATTCAGAGAAAGCAGGCTGCAGAGTGAGCTGGGAGGACTGGGGTATCTGCATTCAGCTTGCTGCAGATCTGTGATCTAGGCAGACGCTGGAACTAAAGAAGTTTTTTTTGTGCATTTACATAGATATAACCATGACTGAGGTGAATATTTGGTGGAATGCTGATGGGTGGACTTAAAAGGCTTTATGAGATTGGGTTTTTTTTGCTTTCACTTTAAATATGAATTGTCTCCTTATTGCTGTCAATTCCAAAAATAAAACTGGGATCAAACCTCTCTTACTTTGTAGTCATTTGATAGGAGCTTAGTTAATACTAAACTCAGAAATGAATGTGACACATTTATCACATATCTTTGACTATGTGTTCCTGAGTGACTAACAACTGCATCAGTCTTGTGTGATGTCTTTCTGAAAGTCCCTCCCCTTAGTCTCTTCCCTTTCTCTTCCTTTGGTCCTTCCCTAAACATCCTATAAGTTTTCAGCATCTCCACAGCCCCCTTAGTGCATATCAAAAAATTTAGTACTGTCTCAAAATGCTTTTCTCTCTGCAGCCATCCTATTTCTGTAGACAATGCCCTGTTTCATGTGCACAGCATTCTGGGGAGAGAGTTTCTTTCTTTGACTTATTTTTGGTTTCACATTAGATAACAACCATCTCATCAAGAGATCATTCTGCTCGGGCAGTCAGGAGTAGCTTACTCAGTGTCCTCTGGTTTTGACTGACTACCTCCACCTATATTGTTTCCTTGGTCCTCGCCAGGAGTTAGCACTTAATTTGCATTGTCTTTATTATAAAGATAACCTGGTAAGATAAAGCCAGGAGCTTCACTCCATGTCACTTTTTTCCAGTTGCTCAGTGTTTTACTAATGGTTTGTTGGGTTTTGGCGTCTCCCCTCCTCCCCCGCCCCCTGCTTTTTTCAGATTATCTTAATATTTTGCTTCTGCAAATCCAAACTGTAGTTTATCTGCCAGTTACTCCAAAAGAGGTATCGAGTGTGGGCTGCTTACATTCATGATTTAACCTCCTTTCAGTGTGTTTTTTGTCAGCCTCTTTTGGGAGTACTTTCCTACCTTGTAGGATACAAGCTTGGTTTTACCTGTATTTCAGAAATCATATGAGGATATGGTCTGTCATTGCAGCTCCTCCTGACTGGTGGATACACAACTGGTTTTTACCAAAGTCTGTCAAAGCTGTTGGATTTTAGTAGGGCCAGGACTTACTTCTTTGCTGAGAATTTTCTTTCCTGAACTATTTATTTTTGGAGATTTTAATTATTTGCTCAATAGTTAAACCAATATGTAAGAAACGTTTTATCCTTGGGGATGCAGAAAGGAGAGTGGTCCATTCAGTCTTTGTGAAGGAACAAAGTGTTGAGGAGCAAAAGCACAAGGCACACAAGTTTGTTTCTGCGGAGCTATGTCAGAGTAGAGGAACACAGTCCAAGCCCAGCAGTATCTACCGGAACCAAAGAAGCAGTAACTAAAGTAATCTTGTGTAATTTTAGTTTTTGTGTTACTACAGCAGTTTTGCTTAAATTCTGACAGTACCGGAATCTTGTTTACAAACTCTGATTTTACAACCCATCTATAATTAGTCCGTGTATTCTATTCTCAAACCCAGTGGGTTCCCATCCTTTTTCCAGAGGGATACGAAACCCACGAGCGGTGCCTCCACCCTCCTGTGGCAGCCCAGGGCCCTAGGCGTTAGGCGCCAAAATCCTCGTCCGCCCGCAGGAGGCGGCCTTCGGAAGCCACCAGAAGGGGCATCTCTGGAGGGCTACGGCGAGGAGATGGCAACGGCTTCCCGGTGGTCCCCTCGCCCCTGCCGTGAGACGAGTCCCGGCTTTAACGAGCTTCCCGGGCTCCTGGCGTCCCGGTGGCTCCGCTCCAGGCAGCGGTGGGCGCCCCGCGGCCTGCTCGGAAGCGGTGTGGTGTGGCCCAGGGAGGGACGTCCCGCCTGACCTCCAGCTCGGGAGCCCCAGGCGGGCCCACCCGCCACACGTACGTGAGCGTCTTTCTGAACTTCGCAGAATGTCAGGAGTTTAACCTTAAAAGCGCCCTGAACGACTCCTGTGCAGAATATATTTGTGGATCTAACAGCACCTCTCGCCTCATGCAGTAGTTTGATGCTGTGTGGAGAGTAACGCTCTGCGGAGCAGAAGAGGGTGTTGGGGTCGGTCTCAATTTGGACGGGACATCCAGTGAAGATGTTGGGGAGGAGAGGTTTATGACGGTTTTTTTTCCTCACGTTTGAAGGAGGGAGAAGTATTAATAGCAAACAGCAGTACAGATGTATTTTTACATCTCAGTCGTCAGCGCTCTGGGAAGAATATAGACGAAGGACAAAACAAGAAAAAAGCAGTAGCAATACAGAAGTGGCGGGATGCGTTGAAAAGGCGCTGTCTCTGCCATTCTGCCATAGTCAGAAAAGTCAAAATCCACTTCAGAATGCAGGAATAAAAAATGACAGTCTGCTAGACTGAAGCCTGACAAAATTGCCATGAAAATAAGCTAGCTGCAAGCAAAACACTGCTCATCTACCGTTTACCGTGATGTTGACTTTTAAGATAAAAAGGTTGATACTGTATTCGGGGAGTGGAAAATTAATTTTTTCATTAGCACGGCAATTTTTAATGCCATTATTTCATAATTACTCCACCAAGTTTGGAGCAGAGATGCCTAGTACTGCCGATAGCTTTTTCATCCTGTTGAATAACACTGACAAATAATCAGCATAATCAAATCCAAATGTAAAATTAATATGAATTTGCCAAAGCTTTGGCTTTTTTTTTGTTTTAAACAGCCACATAAGCTTTGAAAAAAGCTTCATTTGAAAAAAAAAAAAAAGTATAAATTCTCTCTTTTTATTACCAAGAGAAAAAAGTGGAGTTTTTGACCCAAAGGAGACGTTTTCAGAATAATGCATGAAATAAGCCGTTGCTATGTAAAAGTGAGGAACACCGAAGGCAGATGCAACCTCAGTCTAAATCAGGACTATGCAAGCATATAGCGTGTGGCACCACAGGGCTAACTGATCTGCTTACTGCTACTTTAATCTCCTCTCCTGGCCTGCACATGGCCAACAGGCGTGAACTTTGTTTTTTGACATTTTTTATGTTAACTGTGTTTTCAGTAACAGCAAATAAATCCAAATTTTAGAAGAGAAACACCAAAACAGGTTTTTTATTTGTGTAAAAAAATTATAATTTAACATGGTAACATATTGTGATTATAATCTGAACCCATGTGATGTGAGAAGTATTGCATCAGCAAAATTATTCTTAGGTTATATTCTGGGGTTAACATTAAATAGTGGTGGCATTCTGCACCACCTTGTTTACCCGTGACTAATTTGCCTTTATAATAAGGATATAAAAAACCCCATCATCAAAGTATAGCTATTTTACTAACTCAGGTAGGCAGAACAGCCTCAAGTTGGCTTTTTGGCATCATGCTATATATCTGTAGGGCAAAGAAACGGTTTATTTAAAAATGAAAAATCCACTTACTCATTCCTTGCAGAAAGTTGGTAGTTATTACTGATTCAGATTCTGGGCACAAACAATACAAATACACATACTGAAACAGGTATTGTGCTCACTGTTGTTTATTTCTTACACTACAATTCATGAGCAGATACTGGTAGAAAAAGCTTTACTCTGAACAGAAACAGAGCTGGGGAAAAAAAAAAGAGAGAAGGCTGTGAATTGGACTGAGATGGTGGTTGAATTTGTATTTCTGTATGATGCCAGGGACAAGTGAAAGAGGTGGATCTAAAGAGAAATATACTTGGAAGCCCACTGGCGATAGGATGAAAAGGAAAGCAAATGGGAAATAAAGAGGATGGGAAAGGAGCAGAGGTGCTCCGTAACAACGTACAGCAGCACGCGGAGGGAAGTGGAGGTGAAGGAAGTGGCATGTGGTACCTTCCCTTTGGATGTGAGGCTTTAATTTGTTTTTGTGTGTTTTGCACATGAATTCTGTAGAATTGTATTTGCTTTCAAAACCTCATCAGGCACAAGTACTTGTTGGAGTATTTCTGACAGTATTCCTAGTCTCTGAACTTCATAGTTGTGATTAGTTCCTTCAACAAATCTTCCATGCAGTTGCTTTGATTCTCATAATTAATCACTTTCACTCAATCAAGTACATTTTTCAAAGACTGTGTCGTGGTTTACCCCCAGCCAGCAACTAAGCACCACGCAGCGGCTCACTCACTCCTCACCCCTCCCAGTGGGACGGGGGAGAGAATCAGAAGGAAAAAGGTAAAACTGGGTTGAGATAAGAATAGTTTAATAAAACTGATGATGATAAAAATAACAATAATAAAATGACATAATAATAATAATAATAAAAGGAGTGGAATATACAAAACAAGCGATGCACAATGCCATTGCCCACCATTTGCCGACCGATGCCCAGTTAGTTCCTGAGCAGCGATCCCCCCTGGCCGACTCCCCCCAGTTTATATACTGGGCATGATGTCCCATGGTATGGAATATCCCTTTGGCCACTTGGGGTCAGCTGCCCTGGCTGTGTCCCCTCCTGAATTGTTGTGCCCCTCCAGCCTTCTCGCTGGCTGGGCATGAGAAGCTGAAAAATCCTTGGCTTTAGTCTAAACACTACTTAGCAACAACTGAAAACATCAGTGTGTTATCAACACTCCTTCTCATACTGAATCCAAAACATAACACTATACCAGCTACTAGAAAGAAAATTAACTCTATCCCAGCTGAAACCAGGACAGACTGAAATTGTTAAATACAAATTGTTCACGATCCCATAAAGAAAAGGCAGTTTTAAAGGTTTTGATTCTCAGTATATGTTCCTGCTATGAAGAGAACATGACTACCTGAAAAAGAACAAAGAGCCATATTCCAAGATATTCTCCGTTTAAGGATAGTTTAGGGGATTTTTTTTTTAATACATTCTTAATGTGTTAAGATGCCAGTCAGTTTCCAAATACTTGCAAAATCCTGTAATTGGTTTATTAAAGGTGGAATTCTGTACTGTATTTGTGAGGTGCATATATGTATTCGTATAGGTCTGTATAGGTGGTTAAAGCAAAGCTGTTGATTTGCTGACATTTGTGAAACAACATTTTTTTACTATGCGTGTGAGATCGGAGAGTCTCAACATATGAAATGATGTGTGATACTAGCAAACAGAAAAGCAAGCAAAATGAAAGGTGGTGTTCCACCTGGAAGTGAAAGGTGGAGCGGAGGCCATATTACAAGTGTTTTACTGCATGCAAATCCTATAGTCCACTTATGCAGGACCTATGCATATGCAGACCTCCTAAATTGGAACTTAAAATGACTTTATGCAGAATTTAGTTACTAAAATCTTAGAGAGTAGTTGAGGCAGCTTCTTTTCAAGAACCCCATGACCTCTGTGAAAACATAAAAACCAGCCCCCCCTGCCCCAAACAATTGTATTGTCTGTTTTGGGGCAGAAACTTCAACTTGCTAGCCATTAGAGGGGTGCTATTCTCCTGTGTATGTTTATCACCCAAAAAGAAGGGCTCGGCACTTCGAGTTCCAGCTGGATTTAGGCATCTGCTTAATCAGGTTTATGAGCACTCCTGTGCCTGGTGTTCTGATGTATAGATACCCTGCAGTTTCCCTTGGAGGTATATAGGTTTCTATGGTCTGTATGTTTTCTCTTTTCTTTTTATAGTACATGAAAAGAAAATATAAAATAATGTCTTTTTTTTTTCTGTTGTAGTTATTTTTAGTCAATGGAGAAGGGAAGACTTCTAATTAAGATGTTCTGCATCATTCCCTGGAAGCATTCAAATAATGTTCCTGCATTAGCATTTCAGTATGAATTAGGAATGTGCTTTTGAAGTAAAGTTCCCCATTGTCTCTACTTGCTCTGCTTGGATTCACATCACAGAGCGGTCTTGGAGAACACAAGTTGGACATTTTTTTGGATAACTAGAAGATGTGCTCCAACCGTTACCAGACATTCAAATCCAGAGGCCCAGATGAGAATAGGTCCAAAGCCTTTAATGTGTATAGAGTGGATGTCAGGTTCTCATCACCAGTGTTTTACCCTAAGGATTTGCTCCTTTGGCACCGCACTGCTTGCTGATGTAGATACAAGCACAGATTTCTTCAAAGCTCGCTCTCCTTGTAGCTACAGGGCGAGTCTGGGTCCTCAGCACAGGCGGTCTGAATTGCTGTGCTGCAGTGAGATGCCTAAATCTGAGGCACTGAAACGTTCACATTAGCTGTCTAAAAGCAGGTGATATAAATACCGTTCGTAGTGTTCATATCATAACATAAAGCAAGGCAGCGCAGGCAGCAGCTGTGTATCACTTCTTACTTGAGTCCCCTTCAGCAAGTTAGTCTCCCTGGGGGAGAAGGCGGTGGGGTTGCACCCCACCTGTATTAATCCAGCTCTTGACTGTTTGTTGTTTTAGAGCGACTTGATAATATTACAGAAAATATGGACCAATAGAAAATAGGCAAAAAACGCACCCCTTTTTTTGAGGCATACCTTTCTCCACACTTGCATTCAGCTGTTGGTAATCACTTGGCTAGTGCGAAACAAATAGTTCGATCTTGTACTAGGACTATAAAGTAAACCATCTAAATTGTTACTAGTGTTAACTCCTGTTTCCTAGCTTGTTCTCTGAAAAGCTATTTGGTAAATCTTGTTTCACTGTCAATTTAGATATTGTTCCTCCCTCCCGGAAAACACAGACTTCTCAATTCATTCAAAGAATAGTTTACCAGTACACATTTCTCATGCCAATAATAAATCAAGTACAGAATGGTGCAGGCTTTAGTGATGTACTTTTCTATAATTTACTGATTCTCATAGCATTTGTAGCATATATTTCTACTTAAAACACTTAAAATACTACATTAGCTCATACGTAGGACCAAAAAAAACCCCAACAACAATATACTAGCATATTGTTAGAAGTTTAGAATTGTAACATCAAACATAAAAAATTCAGATAATTAAGATTGCTCCAGGAGCTTCTGTTTAGCTCCCTTGTATGTATGAGTAAAGATAGTTCTAGCAGTGTAATCATGCACAAATCCTCATACACAATCAATGGTACTTACTTACATATTTAATTATTTTCTTTGTCTTAGACTAGATTTTATTCAAATTTTTTTTTGAAGACACAACTATAAATATTCTCATAGCCTCTTCTCTTATATCTACCGTATCTGGAAACTTAATTAAACCCCTTTATTTTCACAATACTTTCTGAGGTGTTATTTTCCTTTTACAGGTGAGAAAGAAACACGTTTTTAAAGTTTCACATGCTCAGCTTGTGTTATAAGAGTACTTAGCACTTCATATTTTAGAGCATCACTAACACTGGTTTCAGCTGCAGTCTCCGAGAAGATCTTCTGCATATCAGGCTCCATTGTGTCTGGTTTTGGACACCAGAAGGTGATTAATGTAAATGGAGAATCATTTGTGAAAGTTTGGCTGAGATGCAGGAAGCTGTAGCAAGAAGAATGGTACAATGCAGTTCTCCATGGAAATGCTCTCACCATCAGACTCATGAGATTATCCTTTCTCTAGCTGCAGCTCCCATCTCCATTCACTAAAAGCTTTCCAAGTTCAACAAAAAAAAAGACTTTTGTCCTACAGACTGAATAATACCCAATCATCTCGCTCATTCTAAAAACAGCTTAGTCCTATACCATTCACCATTGTGATGCATATGCATGCGGGACAGAAGGTACGATGTTATCGGATGAATGTTTCATTTCCTAACTTTCATAGTGATCTTTAAACAGGACTCCTTAGATGCCTATAAAAGTTACAGTGAAGGTGCCTGAATTTAGACTTTCTTACTGCTATGTAATCTTTCTGTATAAAATTCACTCCATATCTGTCTCCCTGTGGTCTTTGTTCCACCCAAATCACATCTTGGTTCATTGAAAGAAAAGTCCTTTATGGACCTTTGTATTGTGATAAATTTCCCTGATATCCGTATGTAGTAGCTTAGCGAGATTTGTACTAAAATGGACAGGGAATATGATGACATTCATTGAAAAATGTGAGATCGGCTGCACACATAAGCGTTCTGTGACTTTGGTTGATAAGATTGGGAGATTTGCTTCAAATGATACTCAAACCAGCACCACTAGATACACTATGGCACTATTGCCTTAGCAAGGTTAGGAGGAACCTTAGAAGGACATTTAGGGGCGGGGGGAAATAAACAGATGGTGTACAATTTGATTCATTTAAGCATCTGAGTGGGATTCAGGTCCATACACGCATGAAGAGGGTGGTTTGGGATTTGACTCGTATATCCTCTTCTTTGTGAAGCCTATTCTGCTCCAAGACTGTTTGTCACTGAGGGACCAAGAGACAACTAATGAGAAAACAGATTTTGCAAGTGGAGCGGACTTGTCAGCAGAAAGGCTGGGGAAGGCACAGTGGAAGAATGAATGTTTGGTTTATGCCCGAGCTCTTCCAGAGAGGGGAAAAACTCAGTTTGTTCAGGTCAAGTTGCAGCTGTTAAAGTACCGCTGTAAGGGTATGGAAGTGCTGGGTTCATATGGGACACAGACTTATTTTAAACACTCCACAAAAATGAGAACAATTCTTCAAAGTTGAGAGCTAAAGCATTCATTTATTTCAAATGTTTCTCTTAGAATGATTTACTTTTAGTACACTAGACTCTTCATTTACTATTGAGTAGTTATTGTTTCTGTTTCCTTTTGAGACTTACTTTGGATATTGTATTGCAAAATTCAGAACCTCCCTGGAAAGTCCACGAGAGAGAGAAGCCTGGCTTATTTCCTCCTCCTCTCTGGTTAGTGAGGTTACAGCTATGATTGAATTATATGAGATGAGCAAGTGGCAAGGTTTAGGAGACCTACCATATTGTGGTAGCCCTCATCCAATGCGTTTCACTTGGTACAAGCCTCCCCTGTGTTATCAGATTACCGCTTTTCCCATTTGCCATATCTGCCTTAAGAAGGTTTTTTTCCTGTTATTATTTCAGCCTTGTGAAGATTTTGTTTTCATAGGTCTCGGGAACATTTTTCATTATGCTGAAGTTTGCAGCACGTAGTGCAGTTTCTATCTGCACTCCATGACCTTGTACCAGCCAGCAGTATGGTGTCAGTAAGAGATGTCACTCATTGGCAACAAATGCTCCTCCTTCTCCATAATTTTACCTATCTCCACAGCAACTGACAGCTCAGATGGATTTCTCAGAAGCAGATCTTTCGTGTCGAAGGCTTAATTTCAAGGCTTAAATTCTAATTCTAAAATGGGTGCGCTGCCCACATATAATTCCATTGTGCCTTCCCTGCATGCTGAAAATATTTTATCTTCTCCCTTCTCCCTCTCCTGTCTTCTGACAAAACTGTAGTAGCTAGTGCCCCAGTAGATTTCAAGCAGCATACTAGAGGCAAAAACCCCAAAAAACAAACAAAGCAAAACAAAATTAAAAAACCACCCTAGTATGTTTTTCTCCTATTTAACTTCCATTCTCAATCCCTACAATCACATATAACTGAATATAGGCAGAGTCCTCATCATCATCCTGAAAAGGTAGGACTAAATCAGACAGAACTAGATGGTCTACTCCAAGGCATGCATACAGCACACAGTATTCCTAAAATAAAATCTAAATCTGTTTTTTTTTTTTAATTAAAGTTTCTTTATTTAATCTTTTCAGAGATTAAGTACAGAAGCTTTTCCTTATGTTGAGTCACTGTGGTCTCCCTTCTCTATACCTTTTCTACGTATACCATCCTGTTGAAACTGTTGGGCAGATGTTCTGCATTGTCAGGTTATACAGTAAATAATTTTCTATTTTGGTCTTGTTTCCTGTTACTTAATAATTCCTAAAATTGCATTTTGTTTTTAACTGCCACTGGGCATGAAGAACAATAATCAAAGGGTTTAAATTGACTATTAATACTAATGAAAGTTATAGGAGTCCATGATTGTTTGTCTGCAGTTAGGGCTGTCCCTCCTTGTGTTGCATATGCAGTACTTTGCAAATAGCTACTTTGAATTTCATCTGTCATTTTTTTTGCCAAGTGGTTCAGTATTGTGAGATCCTTGTACAACTCTTCAAAGGCAGCTTTAATTCTTCCTGTTCTGGTTAATTTTTTAGCATCAGACTTTCTCTTCACTCATCATCCTCTTTTCTCAAATGCTAAAAAAGGAAGTTCAGTGGCACGAGAACCTGAGAGAGGTTGTTGGGAATTCTTCCGTCTCTGCTGTGAGTACTGACCATTTATTTCTAACGTGCTTCCTATCTGCTAACCAGCTATTAAGCCAGAAGAGACTCTTCCCTCTCCTTCCATGATAGTCGGGTCTAAGGCCCTTTGAAGGACATGATCGGAAAGAAGGCTTTTGGAAATCCAGCTACTCTTTGTAAATCAGTTGCATCTTATACACACTTTGTTTATTCTTTCAGAGAACTAATCATTTGTGAGAGATTGCTTTTCTTGTTACAACGGATTCAGCAATTTTCTATTAATCTGATGCGTTAGACTTCTGTTGGTAGATCTGATACAGAGGTTGGGATTCCTTGTTTGCTGTTTCTTAAATCCCAAGGGAGATAAACCCCTCTCCCTGTTAAAACTGCAGCCTTCCTCTGGCACAGAACTTGATTTAACTGACAAAACGGGGTGTGTTATGTGCTTGCCCATGTTCTAGACTAGTTAGGGGTGCAATGCAAGTTATAGGAAAGAGAGAACCAGAGATGCCTGAAGAATTATGAAACCACTGTTTTGTGGACTAACTGAGCATAACCAGAGGTCTCACGCTGCAAGGAAAAATTTGTGATTCAAAGCCATCTTAGTTCAAAGAAGAGACTGAACTCATCCTAATCGGGAGTCCTAGGAAGGCATAAGCGATGCAACCCTTTATAGAAACCCCAGAACAGTGCACTAATTGCCCCCATAAATAAGCAGAAACAGTTTTTAGAAGACCAGTAAGAAGGACTTGTTACACCAGTTAGCACAAAAGCAGTAAGTGAAGTTGCTATCTGGTGTTGTCAGCATATTTAAAGAAGGGCCTCTTTCCTAGAAATGACAACATTAAGTTCTTTCTTAGGGTTACTTCTTTTATTTCAGACCAGAAAAGCTAAGACCTTGGAACATTATTCTTACAGACCCATGAAGATCAGAGAGAGCGAGCTTTCCAGAGATACCACTGTAAGGAGAGCTGTTTGACTAGAGAAGTATAACCACAATCTCCAAGCAAACGTCTTTTTTGAAGCTAGAAGCACTTGCTGATAAGATATGGGATTGCATTATTAATTCAGAAGAGTACCTGTTATAACTCAGATCGCATTCATTTTCAAAATAAATCCAGATAGCATTCTTCCTTTCAGGTAAGCATCAGAGCTTTTATAACGGCACTATCAATCTGAGGCAGAGAAGTCATGACTTCCATTTTGAGATCTATGGGAGTGAATGCATGGCTATCAGTATATAAATTGACCGTTTCTGCTCTTGGTCATACAAAGTAGAGGAAAATAGAAATTATATATAATATATAAGGTTTGTTTTGAATTTCCATATTTAGAGTATGATCTTGCTTTCCAAGCAAGGTGTATCTTTCCAAGCTCATAACTGTGCAAAATTGCACAGTAGTTGATTTACAGACCTTAGTGTGATGGAAGGTAGGAAAGTGTAACCGTGTGTACCTGGAGGTTTCCTTTCTTCGGTGATAAAAGTCCTCCATTCAGAATATTCTAGAAATGCTGTGTAGAAATGTGGAGATTTATGTCATTATGGTGAATTCTTATGCTCTTACAGTACTAGAAATCTTTTTTTTTTCCTTTTTCCTCAGTTCATTTATTTGAAACAGTCTGTTACGTAGGAATGTAGCATTGAATTAACTTGGTTGTGAAAGTTTGCTGATACAGATTGAAACTTCAGGGAATGAGATGGGGTATCACTTGTTTGATTTTGCCTTCTTGTTGGAGGGACAAATCTGTGCCAGTCTTAACAGACTTGTGATCTTTGTAAGAAAGGGAAATTTCAACAGTTTACTGTGACTTAAGGTCACAAGGATGGGGATTTCTATCCTTTAACCTGTTTATTGAGAAAAACCTCAGGTATATATGAGGCCCATTAAGTAGCCCTAGAATATTCTGATTTCTTTTTTTAAGTGGCTGAAATGTTGACACTGAAAGACGTATGAAACTTTCAAACATACTTAGATCTGCTTTCTCTGTTCCCATTTCCCCTAACCCCAGGCCCGCAACTCAGCCGAGGCATTTTATTACAATATCCAATTATGGTGTGTTTGCTTTGTTGAAGTTTTTATGATATGGTCTGCATATATGGTATTTTTTTTCCTTGGACTTTCACCATCCATCCTCACCCCATGACACAATATGTTAAGCTGTGGGTTTTGTTAGCCAACATTAATGGTAGCTTGTTTTCAGTGTGTTTTTTGTGACCACATGTGAAGTGCCAGTAAAAAGTTATGAGTCCCACAAGGTGAGGACATAAAAGATGCAAAATTCAATCCTCTACCTGCTAGTCTTTTAACCACATTATTATTTGAATCAAGGACAGTATCATTATCTGCCATAAACCCCAGTATTTTTAAAGAGTGTTTCCCAAAGTAGTTCTGACAGGTGGGACAGATGGAATCTTTCCACCTGGTCATCACCTGCCAGGGGTTTTTAAATAGCTATGTATCTTGTAAGAAAATAGTAAAAATGGGACTTACCCTTGTAGATACTAGAACAACCAACATGGTGATCTGGGCTCTAGGTGAGCCTTCCTCAGGAGTGTTTCAGCACAAACCAGCTGAAAAACTACCATGCTTACCAGAGGTTACCGAAAAGCGATAGCCGTGCCTTGCCTGTATCCTAGTACAACAGTTAGGGATGGGTCCCTTGCGGCTCCTTTAGCAGGTAGTCACGGTTCCTCGCCGATTCCCAAACCCAGCAAACAGTTTGCTGTAGGGTCAAAGCTGGCTGTTGCCCCAAACTTCTTTGAGAGACGCATGGGCACCGCTGCACTGACCATTACTGAAAGCAAGTTAACTGTGAAGACTGGGTCTTCCTCAGTAATGAACTTACCAGTTTTCAAGTATATGAATTCTCTGAGAAAAATGGTTTTAAGCTGCAGTGTTTTTTGTGAGCAGCATGATGCCTGCAGGTGAGAGGGACTGTGCAGGCAGAGTGAATATAGCTGGTGTGTTGTGCTCTCCGTGTGACAGTGTCCCATACAGTGGAGCAGCATGGATGCTACAGCTGGTGACTACAGAAAAGTGTGAGATTTAAAATCGGGTGAAATGTTTGAGATCCGGTGGTGGGACTGAGGTTAGAAAAGTTAAATCTAGTTAGGCCAGACTAGACCGGTATTATTACGTTGCTTGCTGAAAGGCTGGACAGGATTTAAAATTCTCGGGTAGGAAAAAAAAGGCAGCTGTGCACATCTCAGAATTTTATGAGTTTGTTTTGTTTTAATCCTTCTGTCATACACTAGTTTAGTTTTCAAGTATGCTCTCTACTGCTATGCAATGTGCCGGAGAGTTTTTCCTCACTATTGCCAGGAAACCATTGGACAATGCTTCTTCCTTTCCTGTTGTTTGTTTTGCTGATTCTTAAAATATCCCCATTCCGAAGAAATATCTTTGTTATTCCCTGGATGCCCTAGAAATAGGCTGTTATGGGGCTGGGCACTTTTAAGTGTTTCAGTGTGTTTAAAGATTTGCCAGGAATGTCTTCTTGTTTGTCAGGTCATCCAGACAGTGCTCCCTATTTAAGAACTGCATAGCATGTCTTTAAAAAATAAATTTGCAGCAATGGAACCTAAATACAGAAGGATACAACAACAGAATTAAGGCTATGCTTAATAACAGCAATCCTTCTTGGCTGCTCCAGCCTCTCTGAAAGGTTTCATCTCTCTTGCTTTTCTGTCAAGACAGACTCTCTCTCTATTAATTGAAGCTTATCTGCAGACCCTTTTTAGTTTGCTTACGCTGAAGAAAATGACTCCAAGTAAAAGCTAGTGCTTTCCTCCTCTGCCATCCCTGAGCTAGAATGCTCCTGTCTGTTTACTCATGTAAGAAAGTCTCTTTCTTTTTTCCTCTTTGCTGAGCACTCCTGGTGATGACTACCCCTGGCACTGAGGAAGAGGTGAAGGGATTACTTTACTTCCTCCCCAAGGTTCTCGGAGTAATGCTTCAGTGGCTGCTTACTTCAAAGTGGTGAACAGAGCAGTGCCTGATGGAGACGTGTGTGCTTAATTCATATGAGAACCATTCCTAAGAAGACTTAGAAGGATTTGTCTGGGATCAACGGGCTTTATAATATGCCTCTCATTTACAGAAAAGTGAATTTTGTGCCTTTACCTTTTGTATTAGAAATATAATGACTCAACAGGTGTTTCAAGCTTTGGGCATAAGATGTGATTTTTTTTTTTTAGGACACGTGGAATATATAGCTTTAGCTTTTATTGTATCTTAGACAACAAAATGTTAAAGCAAGTGCAAAATCTCAGACTGGAAGAATAAAACTGGGTAGTGTAATGTCAAAAAAAGAAATCTGAAGCACAAAAGGTGTAAAGATTTGTGCAACCTACATAAACGCAGAAACAATTTTTAACCTTGATAAACTATCAGTGATGCAGGTGGTGTAACTGCTGTTTTCCATATCTTATTTCTGAATATCGGTAAATCATTTTAGCAATTGGGAACTCTCACCTTCAGCCACTGTTTTGTTCCTGTGTATTGCTTGGGAGAGATTCAGTAAATGAGGTCATAAAAATTCATCCATTTTTGTCTGGCAACTCTTCAGAAGCAGCAAGTCCACAATCACAAGAATACATGAGGGAGTCCCTGATCATTGATCCTACCAATTTAATTCATGTCATAATAAGCCATTTATGAAACCCACCTTGCATCCTGTGCCTATTTATTTAGGTTAGGCAGATGCTGGTACAGTTCAGCTTATCACAGTAGATTCAGAAGAATTGCATGACTGCTGTACAGGTTTGATTTCAGCCAGTGGGTCTCTAAATGGCAACGTCACCAGACAAGCAATATTAAAACAAGACAAAACAAAACAAACTTCCTTCTCCACGAACAAAAAAAATCTCGAAACTTAGATTTCTCACAAAATGGGAGTGATGATCTAATGGTAGTTTTTACAGCAAGACAGGGGATAAAACATACCCTAGAGGTACGTTTAGATCCCTTTCAAAACCACTAGAGAATATATGTAATTTCAGTAGCACTTTCTGCTATTGCTTGCTGTGAGTAGACTGCACTCCCTCTTCTAAATGGGAACAAACTCTGTCCCTTCATATACATGTGCAGTTCCCAAAGAAAGCTATGGCTCTTTATAAAGTGGTTTCTTGAAAAGGTTTTCAGCTGCTGAGGCTTAGAAAGAAATGGTTCATGTACCATCACGGGTGACCTAAAAGCTGTACTTTCAAGATGGAGTTTTCAAAAGCTCCTATTGAGGGCCTCCATAAAACTCATGGGAACAAGAAAAGAAAATTTGGTGGTGTTGTGAATAACTGCCCTAAACATGTGAGCTCTCCAGGTGCTACATGAGAATGTGAATTGGGCTGTCCTGACCCCAAGAAAAGCCCCTGTGACCACTGCTGATACGCTCTTACTCTGTCATGGGGGCATTTCTGCCTTCTGTGGGCAGTGCAGAAATGGGATTTGCCTTAGCATCCAAGGACTGTCATAAAATTAAAAACTAGCAATTGAATTCACATGGAATCAACTCCATTTTCCTTTTTCTAGTTCAGTTGTCTGCTTCTGTCTAACAATAAAATGTGTTATTCCTTCATGAGAATGTATTTCCACTGTAATTCCTTTAATTAAATGGTACTAGGTAGGTACCGATATAGGATAAAAACACTGCTAAATTAGACATTCAGGGGCACGCAGACATTCCAAAGAGCCCCGGGCAAAAGTTGAAATTGTGGTCTTTTCTAAATTGGGATTTATTATTAGTGTCATCACACAAAGCTCACTGTGCCTACTCAAAATATTGCAAACTCTTTCCTGCTTCCTCAGCCTTATCTCCTGGGCAGCCTTGGGCTGTATTTACGAGAGACTTTTTTTTTCCTTTTTTTTTTTCTTTTCTCTTTTAAACTTCTCAGTATCCTTTTTCAAATTTGAAGTGTGGTCATTGCTATAGAGCAGTGGAGTACATCGTGGAATGGTCACTTGTGGTTGGATTTAATAATAACTGGGAGGACAGTGAGGTCCATTTATAAATTATAACAGATTGAAATGCATTGTATATAATAGCTTGGGAAATACAGCAGATGTATTGCCCAAGTTCAAGAGCAATTGATTAAAATACTATCAAGAGAGACATACTTATGAGAGTGCAGTAATTCTGAGTCAGTGCTTAAATTCTGTTTTCCTGACTGCTGGATCTAACTGTTGTCTCTCATTTTCTATACGCATCATAAAAACTACATGAATGTGTTGCCTGATGAAGCTTCGCGCCCTGATCAGTGACACTAGGTTTTATCAAGAGGCAGATAATAAATGTATTGCACAGTGAAAAGAGCAATCGGTAACTATTGCATAGATTTCATAGAGATGGCATCACTTTTGGTGAGGATCAGCTCATTCATTTCATTGCTAGGCTATGCTTCTTGCTTATCTTTTAATTTCTTCTCACGCTACCTGAAGTCTTTTATCTCCTGCATTATATATTGGGTTTAAACCACTATATTAGTAAGTATTTAAATATTTTATAAAAATATGAGCTTTATAGTTAATATTGTTCCTGCTGTTTCTGCTAGTTGATATATATTGCTTGTTCTTTCTGGATCTGAGGACAGCCTAACTCTTAGGGTTAGACATGTGGGCTCCAGTGCTCAAATGGGGTTCACAAAATGCAGAGGAGGTTCCCCAGAGCTTAGTAAACCTGTTGCTTAATCACGGGGAAAGTGTACTGGCTGTCGAGTGCCCGTGAGCACCCACCTCTCACCTATCCTTCTGTTCTCAGTAGGGTCAAACTGAGCGTGCAGTGAGTTAAGTATGGTATCTTACAGACCTCAGTGTCTGTAAAAACCCTGTCTGCAGGTTCCCCTTTCACATGCCATTGTCCATGTCACTGCTTTTATATCCTTACCACCCCTGCAAGTATATATTTCATTCCAAGCCTTCTGTACTTTTCATGACTGCTAATTTTGTCTCTTTTATAATGTTGTTATGTCATCTGTTTCTTTGGATGGCCTTTTTAAAGAGGTTGGAAGTAAAGTTGCCTTTGCACTCATGAGAAGAATTTTAAAAAAACCACTCATAAAAATAAGATTTAGCTGCTGAATGCTGAGCATAGCCACTGACTAGTCTTTAAATGCCAAGATTGGAAATTATGTCAGGCATCGCAGCTCTTTATCTCATGCATGAGAGTAGTATAGGCTGCAAGGGTGAGAACCAGCTGCGAGACAGCGTAACTGCTGCGGGGCAAGCAGGGAGTCGAGGGTTTCAAACCTGCCTGTGGAGTGGTCTAGTTCCTTACGTTAACGGATTGCTGAATACATTTCATAAACAGTTATCAGAGAAGGAACGGGAGCATACTTCTGTCTTACCGGGCTTATCTGCCCATGAAGCTACAGAATCACGTTCTTTGCTTTTTCTTTCTCCTCTTGACTAAGGAAAAGACTGGAGGGGGGTCTTTCTCAGCCAGAATAATGTACAACCCACTTATGAAGACACTTTCCAGGAAAGTTGGATGTCCGGGATGAAGCTTCAGCTCTCCCACCTCAAAGAAGCACCGGATCTATTAGACAAGTATATATAGGGGAACTGGAAACATCAGGTGGGTTTTTACCAGTGTTGCCTGAAGGAAGAGAGTGATCCCAAGTACATTTCTGAAAGAAGGGCTTTCTTCTTCTTAGGAAAGATTTTTGTCTTGTCTGTCTCTGCAGAGATCTAGAGAGGGATAGCACTGACAGTATATATGGGTCTGCTTTGCTAATTGCTGACTACTTCCAGGCAGGTTTTAGCACGGTTCTCTGAGGTTAATTGGATCCTTCGTCAGCCTGGATTGAGTATCTACTTCTGTGGTAATACTGTACAGCGTAAGGAGCTGTGCCGCCGGTACCTGATTTCTTACTCAAGTCACATAGCCTGGTGCTTTGCGTAACCTGCAGGGTAGTAGGAGACAGGGGCTTGAATTGCAGTAGACAAAGAAAGGGGCTGAGCTATCATGTCTTGAAAACATCTGAGTATATCCTTGACCCACTGAATCAAGAGTTTGAAATATTGGTGGTTTTTTTTTTTTAATACTATTGTGGCTGAGATGTGTATCCATAACAAACCCATTGATGATAGGTGTGCTGCTCTTAGTTATTTTTTATGGATTACACTGAGATAGTCTGTTCTTGTCTAATGCCTCCAGACTACAAATAGAAAATAGGTTAAGCTACATTCAGCTATTGAAAACCAGGGAAAGCTAGCACTGCGTGTTAGATTTTGAAAGTGTTGGTTAACACTGTACTTTGGAGGTGCTTGATCCTGGTCCGGTGTGTCATAAGAACATCTAATGAATTCAGTTCTTCACGGAAGGTAGGCAGGAGATTATCAACCTGATTTTTATGTTTGGATTTAGCCAAATGCTGACTTCTCAGTATTCCCAAGCCTGGAGAAAATCTGTGTATGTGCTAAAGGAAAATTTTACGCACCTAGGAACTTTTCAAATAGTACAGGTAGATTCCTTGAGTAAACTTTCATCTGAGTTCAGGTCTTCAGGATTACATCCTTGAATATAGGCATCTTTGGTTTTACTGACCCTACTTTAAGTGCCCTATTTCCTTCTTTACTCCTTTGAGTTTTGGACCAACATGGATTAACCTTACAGTGTGCCTACAAATGAGTGAGTTAATACCCTGGCTATGCTGCTAATGGCGTTGCATTTACTGCTGAACTAGGAATGAGAATAGCTACCTTAGCATCTGGTTGTCTGTGATATGGCACCAAGTTTAATTGGACAGCAGCAGCTCCTTGAATTAACAAATCGTACTGGCAGCACACACCTGATTACCAGCATGAGCAGAGGGGATGTAAGGAAAAAGATATCTGACACTATAGACCAAAAAAAAAGAGACATTGCTGCAAAAATGAGTGAAAGCAAAGCTCATATTTTTACTTTTTTTTTTCTTTTTCTTTTCTTTCTTAACAGGTAGGGATCAAACTTCAGTTATATTTCAGGAACAGCTAGCTGAGAAATACTTTCTAGATTTTGAAATTTTTTGGCTGAGAGCTTGGAATTTGTTATCTTCTGTCTTGAGAAATCTTGGAACAGAACAGTCTTATTTATAGTAAATACTGGCAGATTATTGGACATATAATGAAGAATTATGCTACTTCTTTGAGTAACAAATAACTTGTCATACCACTTCCCCTAGTCAATGCATGCATTTCAGCAATGAATCAGTGAGTGTTTGGCGGTATTTTTTGAAGTATTTTTGAACCAGGCAAGGAGAAATTATGGCATAGATAATTATGGTAGACCATCTCAAACTAATCACCAAAGAGCTGTAAAAATGGCTTTGGTGGGGGAATGCCTGTTCTTTAACCTTTATGTTGCTGCTTGGCTTTGGAATATAGGAAATGGAAAGAAAATTATTTTCAGCTTTACGTCGTGTATCTGCATGAAAAAGTTGGGTCATTCAATATGCTTAGTTGGTCGCAGCTAAAAAGTGAAGCTCGCAATCTCCTGTATGTGTGTTTGTGTGTGCGTGTGTGTGTGTGTCTGTCTGTGTGTATAGGACTCTTCTGAACCTGGTAAAATCGTAAAGGGATTTAAATGTACCTTAGTACATAACCTTAAAAGCTGTCCATCCTTGTAGTATAGTAGCTGATAAACTCCTTATTCCACCTATTTACTCTTCTTTCTTGCTACAATACAGATTTTGTATGGTTTTTGTTTTCATTTGAACTGTTCCTCCTTTTTTTTTTAGTTTTTCCCTCACCAACTTGGTATCTTGGCTTCTAGTTAAAAGAGAGAAGTGCTAAAAGAACCAGAACTGAAAAGGACCAGTTTCTTGCAGATTTATGTCTCTTGGTTAATAATTGAATTATAGAGGCCTTCTTTTATCTCTGAATATGCATATGTTCTGGTAATGGTATGCAGGCTGCCACACTTGACAGCAGAAACGGGCTGATAAGATTGTTAGCACCCTGCATGTTAATGCTAGGATCCTGGACTCTCTTCTCTCCAGCAGCTGCCGCTTTCAAAATTTATAAGAAAGAGCATAACCGTCCTTGAGATTTCTATCTCCTCAGTCACCTCTGGTCAAAATTGGGCTGCTTAGTTCAAAAATTAGAAGAAGACACACAGACTGTATTATACTGTTGCGCAGCCTTGTTTCCCTAGGAAACCAGGCTAAAAACAGCCTGATAGAAGTCAGCTTTATCTTCTGCCAAAAAAATCCCCTCCCAATTTGTATGCTATAGACCCACAACATAGTTGAGGATACTCTGAAGCAATTACTTCTAAGGAAGATAGTACGCCTAAGCACAGGCGTGGCAATGCCAAAAACTCACCTTCTGTTAGAAAGAAGCTTTTCACCCGAGCAGGTTTAGCGAGGAGTCGTTCAACTACAGAGACCCTTCTCTGCCCAAAGCTTCCCATGCTGTCTCCTGTGGGTGAGGGTTGACATCTTGTTCCATGCACTTGTGAGGAGAAAAAGTAGCTGAAGGAAGGGAGGACCACAGAAAGGTAAAACCTTGTTTCTTCCCTACCTGCAGTTGAAGATCCAGGTAAGTCTTTTCTTCTGCCTGCACTCTGCCTCTCTGTTCAAAGCTTCATTTCTCTACAGGTGAGCAGGGAACATTATGAAACTAATTGGAAGTATGTAATGAAAGAAATCGGAGGTACAACCTTCCAGCTGTATATGATAGCAAGAAGCCTTGCCTGTAGAATTTAACTGATACATGACAAAGTGAAAGAAAGGCTATTTGGCTGAATCGTAAAAGAACTATCAAAACTCAGCATCCTGTAGAGATACATGATTCAGAAAACAGGAACTTTTAAGAATAGTTTCAGCTGAAAAGAATATTATGTACAAAACACTATTGCATTGTTTAATAACATGACTTCACACATCTCAGAAAATATTATCTTGTCAGGAGCCCACCCCCCTCATTTCAATGATAAAAATGAAACTGGATTCAAAAGCAATCAGAGTCTATTCACCAAGTACAACTAAATCAATAAATAATAATAGCTAAACTTGACCAGTGCAAAATTTGAAGAATTTTGGCTTGGCAGACTTGTCAGAAACGTGTCTAAGTGTTTGCTAATTTGTTCTGTATGCTAAAATATTTAACACATATGAGAAGGGAAAATACGTCAGCTCTGGACTATTCATGAATTACTGAGCCTTTGGGGTAAGTACCGGTCACTCAAGTCTCTCAGAAATAACATATATTGTATGTCCAGTCCATTTAACAGGCAAGGTATACATATACCAGCTTACTACCTTCACAAGTATGTGCAAACTAAAGGCTTAGTCAGTAGAAAGCATCTGTATATTTTTAGTAATCCAAATAATGACTGCTTATATAGTAATATATTCAGAGGTGTAAAGTTCCAGAAATGACCTAGTACATGTAACTGAAAACTTTCTTAAATCGAATGCAGCCATAGATAATCCATCTCATTTGTATTAGACGCGCAGAATGCAATAACTTGTTTAAGAGTTAAACATCAAGCCTTAAGTTAGTTACCTCAGCTCCCTCTGTAGTCAGTGGAGAGAAAGGGGCATCTTCAGAGTGTGGTTCATCCCATGCTAAGTGTATGGCTGGCATAGAAGTGGAGAAAAATGGAGAAAAGAGATATTCTTGTTCTGAAGATAAGGAGTGTTTAAAAAAATTGTCATTGATCTTAAAGCATGCCTTTCACCTTTGGAGCAGCACTTCAGACACATGCCGATTTTTGTTGCGACATTTGCAGCATGGGACATACAAGCATGTTAAGATGTGTTCAGGCAGTGGCAAGGAACTGTGTCAGGTGAGGGTTTTTCTTCTACAGCATTTTGCAAATGGACCAAGTTTATGACAAGATGCAGGTAGGATATTTCTGTCTCTCCAGTTTGCTCAGAGATACTTTGATTAGCTTATTGAGTCCTAAAAATCCTTTTTTCTCTATTATTATTTAATCAGGCTTAGTACTAGCAAATATATTCAATAGCAGTTTTATCATCTGAGGAGCAGACTCTGATTGCAGATTCCCAGAGCGATGTATCCAAGATATGATGTTATGACAACCGCCATTTTTATTTCATTGATTGAGGACAGTAATGAGGTCAAAATCATACATCTAAAACTGGTTCATTTAAGCCTCTAATGAGCTGTGTGATATGAAAGCTTTTTTTATGTCTTACAGTATAGACACATACTGTGCAGTAGGAAAAATACCGAAAAGCAGAACATCTAAAAGAGGCACAGAATTTCTAAAGGCTACGGAAATAGAAAGATCACAGTAATATGTTTTGAATTTGTTAGTCATTCTAATAACATAAAGGAAATTTGTGGTTGTTTAAGGAGTTGCAGTGCAGCAACTTGAGGCTGCAGTGCCACATTGGCTTGCAGCCAGAAATTATTTGCCACTGTCACCGGAGGAAGGTATGTGCGCTGAAACACGTGTTTATGGAGCTTGTTGCTGCCCGCAGGTTGCACTGTGTACGGTCAGGGGTCCACTGTGTGAGACCTGTGGAGATGCAGATCAGGAGAGCGATGCTGATTAGAGTTGCACTCTAATTTAAGATGTGATTGAAGAGGTAGGAAATACTCCTGGAAGGACAACTGAGAGCAGGAGGCTTCCAAAACCAGGGGAACAAAGTCACAGAAACTAGCTCTGTGCAATAGTCTCATACGCATGTTTTTATTCATTTATTTATTAGTGTTCTTATGCCATTTTTAATTATTTTTCAAAGTTTACTGTAAAACCCTAGGCACCTACTTGTTTGTATCTGTTAAGAGACAAGTGTGTTCACATACCAAATCCATACAGATGTGACTTTTCAGGTATATCACTTGTCTTTTACAGGACTGCGTTCCTTTGGTTTGCAGTTTCTCATGGGCTGGCATACCAGCTATCGATACTGTAATACATACGCTTTAGCCTGTTGTAGTTTCGTAGTTTGCAGTAGAACCACAGATGTGTGTTACTGTCTTAAGAGTTTATCTTAAAACAACCCTTCTCGTGGTACCTTGCTTCAAACCACTGAATCTATAGGGTGGAAAACAATCTGTGAAATTAATCACAACTAAAAGAGTTGCAATTCAGCTTTACTGTGTAGGCTAAAACCAGAAAATATTTTTTTAAAGTCAAAGATATGAATTATTTTCCTTTTTTTTTTTTTTTTTCATTCTGCATTTATTCCTGCAGTATGATGGCTACCCAGGAAGTCTGGTCTGCTAGTCCCAACATACTGATGGTTTCATTCACATCTTCCAAATCCCATGAACAACAAGATCAGAAATGAATTTTATTTAGTTGACAGTAATTTTGCTTTATCTTAAGACTGGAAGTTCAGTATTTACTTTTAATAGTTACATTAAGAATGATTAAAAAGAAACCAACCCAAAAACCCCAGGCTGGAGATTTCTTCAAGTCATAACACTGTGAATGTCACATCTGCCCATATTTGTCTATAACTAAAATTATTTATATGTGTTTAAACATAGTATTTTATTCTTTATTACTGTCTCTTACTGTTTCTGTCTGGCTTCTAGGGAGATCACAATCTCTTTATCCAACATTTTTTCCATCAGGTGGACCTGACATTTTTCTTTCTCAGTAACTCATCTTTATACTTCTTTTCTTTTTTAAATGTATTTCAGGTGCATATCTTTAACATGCATTGTTTTCCTCTCAAATGCCAGTTGTAGTGTGGAGATCAAATTAAAAAAACATTTAAATTAATTTGTGTTGATAAATGAAGGACAACAAATCCTTCCCTCACCTATTTTCTTCAGATGATACACTGTAATGCAGAATATATTAACTGTTTCGGCACTGTGATTCAAAACAGTTGCATTATGTTCCCATCCTGAAACCTGTTTTTTACATTTAAAAAAATTCCCATTAAGTCAACACCAGATTGACTGGATTTAAATCTTTAAAGATGTCTCCTGAAAGACTGCCTTCCACTGTAGAGCCAGCCTGTCATGCTGTTTGTGTTATACTTGCCTCTCACTGATTTTCGTGGGACCACAAAAAATAAGGCACTGGAAGATTTCTGTCCTCAGGGAGCATACCAGCCATTATTACAGGACCATTCTGTTTATTTCAGCCTCTTCCAGTGTCGTCTTCTCTGAGTCAAAGTTAGCAGCCTGACCTGCCACAGGGGCCAAGCAGCAGTCCTACCCTCTCCTCAGGAGATGCTGGATACAGGGCAAAGGGAAGGGAGGCAGCCAGTACCATTACGGCAGAAAGCTACGAGACCAGAAGAAGCCTTGCAGTGTTGGTGGTGGCTCGCTTTTCCCATTGCCCTTTTCTTTTTTCTTTTTGAAAACTTGTTAATACTGCAAGTTCATTCTCATTTCTACCCTTGGCTCTCCACGCCTGGAAAAGGAGAGGGAAAATTAAGACCGTTTTGAGCCACCTTCCCTCCAGGCCTGAGAAGTCGCCCGGGGTGGGCATGGATGCAGGTGGACGTGGTGGGTATGGATGCGGATGGACGTGCTGAAGGAGCAGAGCTACTGAGGAGGCTCCCATGCATCCGCCGCCTGCTTTCTTCTCCTTACCTACTTGATGCAAGGCTCTCCGTCCCTGCCCAATGTGTTAGTATTCCTCCTCATCTTCCACTTCTCTTACCCAGTCTTCCCACTCTTCTTTCCACCTTTTTTCTTAGGCGTGGTTTCCAATAATAAGCTATCCATGTTGGCCCCGCACACCTTTCTTCGCTCCTACACCTCTCTCCAGTTTACCAGGTCCATGTCAGCTTTCCTGTAGACTTTCCACCCCAATATATGTTTTGTGCCAAGCTGAAAGCTGGGCCCGATGACAGATACTTGGGTTTTTCTTATAGCATCAGGCATCCCTCACATTTCTGAGAGGCTGAGCGGTGAGAAGGCGTACTCCAGGGGATCATACAATCACGGAATGGTTTGGGTTGGAAGGGACCTTTAAAGGTCATCTAGTCCAACCCCCCTGCAGTGAGCAGGGACATCTTCAACTAGATCAGGTTGCTCAGAGCCCTGTCCAACCTGACCCTGAATGTTTCCAGGGATGGGGCATCTACCACCTCTCTGGGCAACCTGTTCTGGTGTTTCGCTGCCCTCATTGTAAGAAATTTCTTCCTTGTATCTAGGCTAAATCTACCCTCTTTTAGTTTAAAACCATTACCCCTTCCTTGTCCTATTGCTACAGGCCCTACTAAAGCCCTGCTTAACCAGGGCGCGTTCAGGCACCGAGGAAATTCTTGGAGCCTCTAGTTGCCAAATTCATTTCCATAGTGTACGTCAGGAGAGAAGTCTTCCAAAAGAGTTTGTGTTGTGTCCAAAGTCGGTACTTTTTTTCTAGGAACCACAAAAAGCAGCTTTGTTTACACATTTCAGTTTGCTGCTCCAGAGTGTGAAGTGACAAGATATCTGATGAGTCTGAAGAAGGACTTCGTAAAGCTTTGGCAAAGCAAATCTTTTCCTGCCTTTCCCTGTCTAATTTCAGTCTGAAATGGAATATCTGAACAATTTTTGCATAATTAAACAACAAACCTCAACCGGATAACAGGTGAAATAATTTTTTTGTTGAAAAATTGGCAAAATTGGAAATTCCTGAAAGTAGGGAATGTCATAGAAAATTTTGAGTGATACAAGTGCTGAAACTTCCCATTGCCTGTAAATAGCTTCAAGGTTTTGCTTTTAGCAGTGTCTCTAG
Source organism: Haliaeetus leucocephalus (assembly GCF_000737465.1). Lineage (NCBI taxonomy): Eukaryota > Metazoa > Chordata > Aves > Accipitriformes > Accipitridae > Haliaeetus > Haliaeetus leucocephalus. The sequence goes on from NW_010973220.1 coordinate 4,983,698, forward strand.
AAATAATGAGAAATAGTGCAGAAGATTAATGACAGTGCCATTATCATAATGCTGATTATAATTGGATACACATTATAATAGCTTCACACCATGATTAGCTGTTCAGATTAGGATTACTGTAGGTTTAGAGTTTTTGAATTTTACAAAGGTTTACCATGGCAGTTAGTTGCTTTCTGTGGCAGATTTTTTTATAGCTTTACCAAGATTTAACAGGGAGAAGTGAAACAAAAAATGTTCTTCCTTTATGCAGACTGCTGTCATTTGATATTCTGTTTATACACTTATAATAGTGTCAGAGTAGTAGATCAAGAAAAATATCTTTTCTATCTTACATTTTAAAGACATTTGTAAAATTACTGCATGCCAAACCCCTCTTAATAACACTATGTACAAGGCGTAACAAGACTATTACAAGGCTACTGTTAATGAATAATCCACCTTCAGCTCCTTTGAACTTGCTTTTAACATGTGGATATGCATATAAATTGGCACTAGAAGAATCTTTCCTGTTTTCTAAGAATTGCTGGAAAGAGAGAATGAGAGAGACAGACAGACAGACAGATGGCTCTAATATTGCACAGTTTGTGTTTGATAGTCACATACCCTCCAGCATGGATCTGGGATATAATTTTTTAATTTATTCAGCATAATACAGAGTAGATGCTGTTTAATGCACATAGAAATGCTTTTTATGTCCTTTCCTCAGATGTTTTCTTGCGGAATTTTAATTTAGTTGTTCATAATCCCCTGAGTTCTTTAGAAACCAGTGTATATTCAGCTACCATTAATCTCTACCAGGTTGTCTTCAAATTCCTGTGTTTTTCAAGGGAAGTCCAAAAACCCAGCATAAAGTTTAACAGCCTCATCAAAAAACTATTACTATACAATACAATTAATTTTTACATAGAGACATCTCCACCAAAGTGATACTTCATATGAAAAAGTATAATAATTTTTCAGTGAGAAGACGCCATGTTTCTCATGCAAAACCCACTTTTAAATGAAAATACAGTCCTTCACAGTGTTTTTGTTGTTAATAGTTTGTTGTAATTTAGGGAATATAAAGAATGCATATGAGGAGCAAAGAGAATTTTAATCATTCGCTAAAAACATTTTGTTACTAGATTATGCCTCGTGAATAATCATGTCCAGTGTCTACCACAGTCAGAACATCTTGCAGTCCCTTTTGTGAATATGCTCAATCATATTTTAAAAATAATGAGTACGTTTTGCCCACTTATGGTTTTTATCCTTCTTGCTTACCCTGTTGTCGGAAAAGCGGATTCGTCACCCAGTGTGCAACAAGCCAATAATCACACACTCAGGGGAGACATTATTTCTTTCATATTTGCGCAAAGATGGGTGCTAGGTGGTAATTCCACAAAGCTAGCACACCGCGCAGTTAAACAAGCAAGCAATTTATGCAGTTTCAGATTCACCCACTTGGTTTCCAAAGTCCTTTCCCAAAGTCATTATTGGTAGTCACTTATCTGCCACCAGTTCTATTGGGCTAAGGTTTTCTCAAATTAAAAGTAGAGTGTTCTTTTATTCTACAGTGCGTGCTCAAGGAGTAGGGGGGTGAGTCTTTTAGGTCTTGAGTTGGTGGTCGTGATCTCCCCTTGCTGCCTTTACCTTACCTTTCCCGTAGTTCATGCTTTTTTGGCAATCATCTGGTGCCTTCTGGAGCAGGATGTTTCCTTCTTACCAGTCTTTAGTTCCTTCTTCAAGGGTATAGGCGTTAGCAAAGCCTGCATCGTTTATACAAAGTAACCAGGCCTACACAGTGAAGCTATTGAGTAATGGTCCTCCTTAGAGGACAATGCATCGTGTTTAACCCTAAATTGAGCACTATCACCACAGTTAGGTCATAACTCAAACATATGACTACAGCCCCATTCACCCATGCACTGTTTCCATTTTCACTTCATCTTGCATGGGTATTGGGCAGAAGTATTCCAGACAGGGTGCATTATGAAATGGCACAAGCTCTTTTCTTTTGTGGATGTCTGCTCCATATACTCCTAGGATAGTACTGTACTCCTTTTTTTTTTTTTCTTTTCTTCATCATCTTGTTGGCACCTCCTAATCCTCTGGGCTGGATTTCACGTCTAATCTGAGTCACCTAGAAGGTGAGCATCCAGTCCAAAATAGTTGTTGAAGTGGAAAGAAAAAGACAGGCATCTAGTGTGTGTGATTCAGCCCACCTAAGATACCAGTTTTAGTTCAATATGAATCACAAGCTAAAGATACTCTCCACTAACTGCAGAGAAATCCTCAATGACTAGCTTAGACTAGACATCTTTTAGATGTCTGAACTGGGTAAGTTGAATGTGATAGTCTGTGATCACTTGTACACAAAGACTTTTTCTTGCTTCTCCTGGTAACAAAGAGAGTTCCCTTGTGCAAGAAGGCAATAGATACGCTTGTGTAAAGTATACTGCCAAGGAAAAAGCTATGCAAGAGCCAGAGGATCACTGCCTTTATTGGTGCATCTCTCTCCCCTTTTCACAAGGCCATGCGACACCAGCTATGCGGGAGTTAAGCGTCAGTCCACTGAAAACATGATTACTGTCAGATTTTGAAGTAGCACACTACTGCTCTAATAAAATGAATTCTGTCTATACAGTTACCCTCCAAAATTAGTCTTGGGATAAAGTGGTGGATTTAACCTAAGAGCCTGCAAAGAGCTACATGGCAGGATCAAATACTGGTATCTCAGCAAAACTGAGATAGCAGACTTGTTGCTATGAGAGTTGTGAAGAAATAACAGAAAGAAGTTGTATTAGTAAAGTGGGAAGCATAGTTAGAACCCTTCTTGGTATGCACATTCTGAATAACTGAATTTATTAAGAGGAAACTACATCTAGAATTCTCCAATGTTTTTCACGTTTTTCAGTCTTAGAGATACCTCATGTTTCAGAAACGTTGATGAAGTAAAAGCTTAATTTTTTCCTAATGCTTTATATAGTATTACGAACCTCAAATGTAGTCTTTTAAACTTAAATAATTGTTAGAGTGTTTAAAATAAAGTTTTAACATTGGTAACTGTTGAATAAGTTACTGATAATTTTTTTTTTTGACTCTTGGAGAGCTTATTCTTGTCTTTATCGGCCTGGCAGCTTGCTTAAACATTGCCAGATGATTAAGTAGCTTCCCAATTAAAATCAGCATTTGATAGTTAAATGCTGATATTACAGTGATAGCCAGTTATAAGATCAAATGACCTTGCAGTTTTTATACATAAAACACTTTTCTTTGTACCTGATGATGGCATTATAAAGTATTGCTATTAAAAGCTGGAATATTTTAGAATTTGGGGATAAGGAAGAGTTTTTATCTTAATATTTGAAACATTCATTAGATGTAGCAAGAATTTCCTGTTGAATAATCCCCAACCATAAACATAGTTCCTAATATTTAAGGTGTGAAGACTTCACAGACTTTATGATACACACCAACAGCAATTATAGGGGGCAAAGTTGAAGTCAGTGCCCACTTTTGTGTTGTGGGATGTATTATTACAGATAAAAACTATAAGTATTGTAAGATTTGAATATAGAGTATCATTCTTTTGAGTGATATGATGCACAGGTTATCTAGAAGTTGTACACATACAAATGACTGCGTCTTAAATATCAGTTAGCCTTAGAGAAGCTTGTGAAAAGGTAACTTTAGAAAACAAGTCAGTAGAATTCTAATTTTTCGCTGGTTTTCTTGTCATTGTGTTTGTTATCAGTTTTACCACTTACAAGGGTCATTTTATTTCTTGCATAGCAACCAAAAAAAGTCCTATTTATCTTGTAGCAGCAAGAGATAATTATGTGCTGGTATTTCCCTTTAATCTGGGAAATGCTGTCATTCTCAGATTAAAACAGTCTCTTATCTTTACTATTCTAAATTTCCACAGGTTTGCAAATACTTGAAGATAAGCACACAGTTTAAAGAAACCATAGCTATGTTTCTTGAATCTTTTATGCTCAGACTGATGGCAGGAGATCAAGACACCATAGCTTCGTAACTATTGCCAGTCAAACGAGCTATGGGAACTGATGATGACTCCTTAACTGTAGCCATCTGCACTTGTGAAGTACAATACAGGAGCTTAAACCAGGGGCACTTAACCTTTCTAACTGGGTGGACAATGCTTATTATAGGGCCCTAGGGACTTCTCTCAAGCACCCCTTAGGTGAACATCAGCAGAAACTGGGACAGAGGAAGGCTGAAGTGCTGGAGTGGTCCTGATGGCCATAAAACATGGTAAATTTTTTGATGAGCCAAGTGCTTGCTTAAATCTCCTTGGAGTAGGTGGTGTCAGTTTTTAAGTTTGATACCTGGGTAAATAATTTCATCTGGCTTCCCAGCAGTCTGCAGGTGCCAGCTTCTACTGCCAGACTTTTTTCTGTGGTGTCTTTCGCTGTTCACTCAAATGGACAGTGAAAAGAGTCGTGCAAACCTTAGTCTTATTAGCATAGGTAAAATGTGATGGCATGAGTCTCGGCACGTGCTGCGTGAGGCCGGTGGGATCTCTGCCTGCTGGGCTTCCTGGCCGGTGCTGATCTCATGGTTACCGTTTCTTCACCGCTATTGCTACAGGGTCACCTGGATTAAAGCTCAGGTGAGCGCTCCTGTCCCGACTGTAAGTACAGCCGTGTACACCGCGCACAAATGCTCTGCTCCCAGTCGTGGGCCATCAGCTTGTCTTTCATAGTGCTGTGGTGGGGAGAATCATATTAGTGCATCGACAGTTGGTATTCCTCAGATGTGATCATAAGCTGTTCTCCAGTTTCTGCATCAGAAATCATTTATTTAACTTTTATGCAGGTTTAGAATTTTTCTGTTGTAACTGACCTTTGCCACGTGCAGTTGAAAAGCTGTGCCTGTACCTGGGTTTGTTTTTGGCTTTGTTTTTTTTAATTTCTTTTCAAAGTCCTAATTCCTTTTATGCTTAGAAAAAAGAACCTGTATGTTTTATGTATTAGTGATCTTTTTTATTGTTATTATTTTCATTTTAGGCCATGTCCTTAACATTTATTATTCAATATTGCTGTTTCATGGAAATGTGAGAGCACTCGTACTTCGAATGATTAGCTACTCAGCCATCACTCATGTTACACACAGTAAAAGAACTTGATTAATTTGACTCAGCTTTTTTTTTCTTAACCCATTTGAGCCATTGGGTGAAGCTAGAACCTCCATTAAGATATGTTGCATGTCTTTTTAAAAAGAAGACTATTTAAGTTCTGTTTGGACTTCTTTTTTTTTTAGAGGGAAAAATGTAAATATAACCATGCACACAGAACCACAAATTTGTGGCCAGTGTTGGGTGTTTTGGATCATCTAGAGCGTGTCTGCCCAGGTTACAGAGAGTATTCCCAGGAGACCTGTATGAGACCGTTCAAAAACTAACAAAGATGAGGGTGAATACTGTACTGACACAGAAAAATACAGAAACAATCCTATAAAGGAAAGTTCTGGACACTGACATCGGTGTAGGTGCACATAGTACTTGTTTGTGCTTTGCTACTAGTGGATGAGCAGGCAAATTACTAGTAAGTGTGATACGGCACTGAGGGACACATAGAGAAATATAAAACAGTGGAGATCATTCAGCATGACTTTTGTGGTAGGAAATTATGTTACTGTCTGCTAAAAGTCTTCTGAAAGAACTGAAGGAGCATGTGGACGAAGGCACATCTAGTTAATATAGTCTGCCTAGACTTACAAAAATCTTTCAGCAAAATTCCTTACCAAGTTTCTAATAAGAAATCAAGCTTCTATCGAAGAAGAGGAAAGATCTTTCCATAGTTCTATGTTTGAGGATATGAAGGAAAGAATAATTATGAAATTAAAGGAAAAAAATGGCCAATATTTGCAATAGTAGGATAGTGGAATTCCACAGTGCTTTATCCCAATATAGGGAGGTGATAAAGTTTTCTAGTGATACTAAACTGTTCAGGGTAGTATACTCAGAAGTGAACTCAGGTTTTAAGATACTGAGTAAGTAGGTGATAAAACAGCAGATGAAATTCAGTAATGATAAATCCAAAGACAGGCATGCTGGGGAAACCCAGTCTTACCTATTTATATATAAGGATTTTCTCTAAACTGGCTGCTAAAACTGTGAAAAATGCATTTTCAAGCTTGATAGTTCTATAAAACATTGGAGAGGGATGACAGGCTTGATCATAGGTATGGAGCTGTGTCTGGACAATGAGATCTAACTAGACTAAGGCTTCAGTAAGAAAAAGAAGTGACTAAAGATAATAAAGTAAAAGTGTATGAAATCATGCTGAGGTTGAATAGAAAAATGATTATTCACTTTTTCTCATAAGTATCATGGATCATTAAATGAAGTTATCAGGTAGCAGGTACAAAATGAGGAAAAGGAAATATTTTTCATGCCGTGCATAATGAGTTCATGGATTTCATTTCCATAGGAAGTTCTCGAGTCCAAAAATACACAGAGGATCAAAGAGTGAATTCATGGAAGAAGATTCCCACAAGGAGTGGCAGACCCTAAGATGCAAAGTTTACAAAGTCCTGTAATCACACATTTCTGGGGACTGGGAGCAGATGTTGTGGAATTCTTACTGTGGGATTGTACTGCATTTAGTAGATTTGTAATGATGGTTATATTCATTATACTGTTTCAGACACAGGATACCTTGAAGGGTCCTTGTTCTGGCCCAGTACTCCTGCTCATACAGTCTTACAGCCTCATCTAGCTGCTTGTATTCCATGCTTTTAAAAAGTGTGATAGCCCTTGAATACTGGATCAGACCCAGTGTCCACCTGCCCCAATCTCTTGTGTCAAACAAAAGCCATCAAGGAATGCTTAGAAAAGGGTTTAAGGTTTGCACCAGCACACTGTTATGCTTCCACTCTTATACACTCTATTGCCTGCAATCTGTGGCTTGAAGATTTTCTAAACAGGAGCTTTTATCTTTTTGTTTGTTTGGGTTTTTTTTAATACTGCTGTTGGGTTTTCTTAATCTAAATGCATCTAATTGTTTTTGAACTTACACTTGGCATGTATAACCTCCTGTTGCAATAAAGTTCAACATTGCCCAGATGCTGTGGGAAGTATCTTCTTTTTCTTGTTTTGGGTGAATGACCTGATAATTTAATTTGCTATCCCTCTACTGCTTGCACTGTGGTGCATGGTTCTTCAGGCACAGTGTTTCCTCTTCACCATCTCTACAATGGTATTGATTTCACATTTTTCTTTTCCAGTTATGTGTCTTTATCTAATTGTATTGGGCCTGGCTGAGATGGAGTTAATTTTCCCCTTAGCCGCCCTCTCATAGTGCTGTGCTTTGTGTCGGTAGCTAGAAGGGTCTTGATAACACCCCCGTGTTTTGGCTGCTGCTGAGCAGGGCTGGCACAGCATCAAGGCTCTCTCCAACATTCCTCCCTCACCAGTACGCTGGGGCTGGGCAAGATCTTGGGAGGGGACACAGCCAGGACAGCTGACCCAAACTGACTAAAGAGATATTCCATACCATATGATGTCATAGTTAGCAATAAAAGCTAAGAGAAAGGGGAACATTCATTATTACAATGTTCGTCTTCTGGAGGAACCGCTCTGCGTACTAAAGCCCTGCTTCCCGGCAACTGGCCCAACATCGCCTGCGGATGGGAAGTAGAGAATAAAATATTTTGTTTTCCTTTGCTTTTGCGTGCTGCCTTTGCTTTTGCTTTATCAAACTGCCTTTATCTTGACCCACAAGTTTTTCTCCATCTTATTTTCTCCCCCTGCCCCATCCTTCTGAGGGGGGGAGTGATAGAGCAGCTTGGTGGGCACCTGACGTCCAGCCAAGGTCAACCCACCACACTAATCTCCTCTCAAACAGAAGCTGATCCATACCTTTGCTTATCTTTGCCGTCTCCATCTCTGCTGTACGTTCCCTAGTTGTTCTGTACCTGCAGAGGCGCTTCAGACAGTTCTTATGATGGGTTAATATTAGACAAGTTTTTGCAGTGCTAGTAATGAACAAAGAGAAGTCTCACAATGCGTCTTATGCCACTTGCAGGCAGGCCCATGGACTTCACTAGGAGCTCTTCCAGAGCAAAGTAACTAAGTGATGTAAATTATGCAATGTAAAAATGCAGAGATGTCTTTCACTACGGTGGGCAGAGATAAACCGATAGATATACAGTACTGTCATCGTGCTGAGCTTTGCATCAGCAATAATAGAGAGGAATGCAGGAGTAGAATACAAATAGCTTAACTGTCTTCAGAAAAAGAAATATTTGGAAATACTTTTTGTTTCAATTTTTGCAGTTACTTCTGGTAATATAATTTTCATGATTCAAAATGTAAAATGCACGTTCAGGTTGGTGGGGATAAGGGTCCAAGGAGTGTTCTTTTCTGTCTTCATATGGCAGTGTACTGGCTAGCCATGGTTTCAGATTTTAACGAGGTACAAGTATAGCTGGTTCCTTTGGTCCCATAGGCAAAAAGGCAATGGCTTCCAGTGCAGCTGAAGAAGAGACTGATGAAGGAGGTCACAGAGGTCTAAGGGCAGCGGTCTTCTACCCTTCTGGTACCTGCATATGGGTGTCATGGGGAAGGGTACTGAGATCCTTTCTTCTCCAGTCCACAGCAGAGAAGCTCCTGTGTGTTGAAGCAAATCCTAGCAGACCTGAGACCATAAATTCAGTGTTTCTCAGTCTTAATGTTATACCCTATATTAGGTCTTACATCATACCTGAGCTGGGATTAATAGTGGCCAACCCAAAGGATAATGATGTTCTCATGCTTCCAGTGCTCATCTGTATTGTTAGCTGTACTTATCTCTATGCAAAACTAGTATTCTTTCCTCATGTTTTTGTGCCTTTAGAACAGTATCTATGAGGGAAAAAAATTTATATTCCTGTATACTGTGGAGCATCCTTTGCACTTTAAATTATCTTCAGATTCATTACAAGATTCGTAAAATCCTTCATTGCAACATTAATCGTTTCATGGTTTCGTTTTTTCTGATTTATTCTTCTTTACATTTTTGTATTTTCTTAGATCATAGGTTTTGGGATCAAATAATATAGTCAGAAGTTATAAATCAGAATCCCTAATTATGAAATTGTACTAAAAACAACTTTAATGTTTGTGGTAGGTCTTTTTTATACATGCTTCTTAATATTTTGGTTTTTTTTTTCCTTATAATAAGAGTGGTTCTTCTTTCAGATGAAAGTTGAGTCTTGAATAGTTACGTTTAAATGGGTATCTAAGGAAAATACTAAATAATGTAGGACTTCTGATGACACTGTATAAGCTTAAACCACTGATGATATTTCATGATCTGTTTGAAGTATATTTTACATTTGCACTCTGCAAATTTCCCATATTTACATAACAGAATAAAAATAATGGATACAAGTGGAAATTTAAGGTTTGCAGACAAGACTCTTCTCTTAATCAAGATCTTTTTAATTTGCATAATCATAAGAATTCAGATAATGTAAAGATATTCAGTCACCTGAACAATGAAAAAGGCAAATACTGGACTTCCTCTGTTAGACCATTGGCTCCAGAGCAGATTTTCTGACTGACTTAAAATGCTGTTTGTGCATTCTGGCCCTCAAATGCTGGAATGCTTTCTCTTTTCATTTTTATCCTTTGAGGAGGAATAACATTTATGGTATGTAAGGTATAGTGGGAAGAAAGTAGACATTCCGATCTGTTAAGGAAAGGGTTAAAGATCTGTTGTCACCAAAGGCCAGTGTTTTCTTAATGGCTCCTTTGTTCCGTATGTGTACTTTTACAGTAATAAATAAATAAATAAATTCATTTTTGATATTATAAAGAGAAGAAGCCAAGGTAAGTTTTAAAATTTTAAATTGGTTATTTTGTGGCATACCATCAATTTAGTTTCAACAAATTACTGTATTTTTATATAAGCATAGCATACTTGCTAAAAATGTACTTTAATTGTATGCTAGGCTAAATTTTGTGATTTTTGCATAAATAATACTGCTTATTTAAATTGTATTACTATATTACTGTAAAATTAAACTTTTTTCTTTTACATTTGAGTTGCTGCATTTACTCAAACTGACTAGGTACTTTAAACATGTAATTAAACAGTATTTTTTAATGTGTGCAATTTAAGCAAAAAGCTGGAATGATTCCCAATCCTATTTGGTAAATGTGTACAAATATTATTTTTTAAAGCATAAATTACAACTCTGAAAAAATATTTTTTCAAAAGATTTCAAACCTGATATTATATAGGTGGTATTGCTTTAAATAATGTTATCTGTGAAAGGTGAACAAGTAAAATGTGGGAGATCTAGTCTCAAGACTGATGCTCTGTATTTATATTTTTGTGGTATTTTCTATTCAATTATATGAAAGCTAACTTTTCTTGGAGATTGTACTGATTTTCCAGGCATTTAGATTGCATTCTTTAAGAACCAACTACTCTGAAAGTATCAACCCATTGCACTGGTCCATCCCTTCCTGACCCTTCTACTTCTTTTTACCTCAGACTCAATTTGACCTGAACAACACAAAACAGATTTTATAACATGATTAAGAGGAAATGACATTGGGAGAGGTGGAGGATTATATTACCTGGAGTGTTACCAAGGTAAATAAACACACTTCTGATATTTTTTCCTTTTTTTTTTCATATTAGCTTTCACTGCTTCATGATTTGTGTCTTACAGTTTCAAAAAAAAAACCAAAAACCAAAACCAAACACACACAAAAAACCCACCTAACAAGAACAACAAAAAAGCCCATAACTGCAAGTTCAATTGCTTTCATTGTGTACTACAGTAACAGTAGTTGTTGGTTACAGTTAATGCTCCTAGGCAGTAGGCAGCGATCTGCCAACAGCTCTGTTGGTTTGGTGTAAGGCTGAGAACACAACTCTTACTTTAAGTGGAGGGAAGTTGAAAACTTCCCTTTCATAATTTCAGTCACCGTGAACTCTACGGAAGGAATTTAACCTCTTAGAAAACCCTTGTTTGGACTGATTATATAAAAATAAATTAAACGCTAATTTTCTTGAATTGCATAAAGTTGTTGCAGCTTTTCCTTTTCCCAACTGTAAAGAAACACACTTGCTGAAATGGACATTGGACTTTGTGCGCAGGGTTTCAAGCCATCAAGCTTAGCAAAATGGTGCACCAAAATGCAGGGCCAAGGTGATGTCGTGATGGCTGGTCTGGTAAGGTTGGGATGGCTGTGGTGTATAGCAGATACCAAAGCCCACTAGCGGGCTCACAAAGTGTTTGAAGACCCTGGGTGTTCCTATAGCGCCTATTCTTCCCTGCAGGACCTGACAGTGGCCCTGGAAAGCACCTGCTAGCATCTGGAATATAAGTGTAGTGAGTATAAGTAGAGGGCTCTCAAGTTGTTTTGAGGATTACTGTCGTCTACAAATTCCCAATCTTTCAGTGTATGTACCAAGCCTCTCTAGTACTGCTGTACAGATGGCGCTCCCTAAGAACCAGATTCTGCACATACTTGTGCATATGTGCATTTTCATTTGCCAGGAGCAGTTCAGTTGTCTACCCTGCCTCCTAGCACATGATTGAAAATTCAGTAAAGATTGGGTTCAGCTTCAGAATAAACGTCTGAGTGTGAACTAGGGGTCGAGGCTCCCCATATAGACTACGTAGTTTTAGGCAAACCAGTCAACGTGACCAGGAGCACTATTCAGCCCACATTAAAGTTAACACATTGAATATGATTCAGTTGGCTGTAATGGTCCCATTTGAGGTGCCCTGCTGGTATACAGATGCTATTTCAGAAGGTTATAGGTGTCCTGTCTGCCAGCCTTGTTGGAGCGGTTTGGATGTGCTGTAAAACCTCAGATGGCACAAGGCTCCTGTGCAAGCAGCTAAATTAATCGCCTTTGGTCAGCTGAGTAACTCACATCCTAGGGTAAGTTACAAATTTCTAGACCGTTATGATAAGCAGAATATCTATGTCAGTATGCATACAGTTTTTTAACTAAAACCAAAGCAATTTCTAATAATTGATTTCTGCCCCCCTATTGCTTTCCACAGAGAATAAATGATACGCATGCTTAATTTATAACTATGTTTGGTATAATTCAGTCTTTGTGTGTTATCAAAGCAAAAACTACCGCTGGTAGGGTGAGAGGACTGGAGCTCCTTATCCTGCCTGTGCTGGGCTGTCTTCCCCACAGGACCAGGTTGAAGATTAGCCATTCTTTGGAAAAGACTTCCTATTTCATTCACGATGGCTATCCATAGTGCAGCGGGCTCATCAGGACTGACAATATCCTAGTACTCTTGCATTGTATGTCAGCATAGCTTGGCTCTCTTGACAAAGAGCAAGCTTTTTTTGTAACCAGGAAAGCCCTATATATCCTTTGAATAACATTATTTTGAAACCAGTATTACCAGAATAAGTCAAGGTCATCAATAATCCTCTGCTTCTATCTGAAAAATTAAATATGAGCATTTGGAAGTGCTATAAATGTTGATAAGCATCTCAACCTTGGTATGTATAGCATCTCATACAGAAAGGTACTACAATACAAATATTAAAGTGAGACACAATGAGCCATCATTAGTTTGTTCCAACTGATACTGATGATACTATTTTCATTTTTAAAGCTTTTTGTTACAAGTGGCTGCTGCGTACTTAGGAGGAAACACAGCCTATCTTCTTAAATATCTTCTTAACAATTTCCATTTGATGATGAAAAGGATTTCTAGACCCTGAAAAAGCATTTAGAAGCACATAGCTCAAACTAGAATGAAGTCAGGATAATCCTCTGTCCTTTATTATGCAGCAGATCAAATTAGAGGATCACCGATATCTTTATGGCTTTATAATCTGTGATTAACATATTAGTTTTTAACTGTGTGCTTTGGTCCAGTTCTTTGCAACAATGCATATAAGCACGTCTTTCTTTGGAGCAGGTGGAGCTGAAGCAAGGGATTAAAATCGGGCAGATGTTGAAGTGCTTTGCAGGCTGGAGCTTGAGTTCTGACATCCTAAGTTGTCTATGTCTTTCAGAATGTTTGCATTTAAATGTCTTTTTTTGACATGGTGGTTTTCATGCTTTCCACTTTATTTAAAAAAAAAAGAGAAGGTAAAAGTATTAAGGTTATAATACTTTTTCTTTGCCTAAAGAAACAATTTTATTAGTTAAGAAATGCATTAAAATAAGTTTTATTTAGTTGGAATAATCTGCTTTTCCCTAGGTTTGTTTTTTTAAAATTTTGTATTTTCATAGAATCATAGAATACAGGTTGGAAGGGACCTCAGGGATCATCTGGTCCAACCTTTCTTGGCAAAAGCACAGTCTAGACAAGATGGCTCAGCACCCTGTCCAGCCGAATCTTAAAATTGTCCAATGCTGGGGAATCCACCGCTTCCCTGGGGAGATTATTCC
>NW_010973220.1:4997146-4997472 GCF_000737465.1 Haliaeetus leucocephalus
CTGTCTTTTCCATGCGACTCCTTGTAAAAAGGGAGTCTCCATCTTCTTTGTAGACACCCTTTAAATACAGGAACATGGTGATAAGGTCTCCCCTAAACCTTCTTTTCTCAAGGCTGAACAAACCCAGTTCTCTCAACCTTTCCTCACATGGCAAGCTTCCCAGTCCTTTGACCATCCCTGTGGCCCTTCTCTGGACCCTCTCCAGCCTGTCCACAACTTTTTTGTATAGCAGGGACCAAAACTGAACACAGTATTCCACGTGTGGCCTGACAAGCGCCGAGTAGAGTGGGATGACGACTTCTTTATCTCTGCTGGTGATGCCCTTG
>NW_010973220.1:4997818-5175806 GCF_000737465.1 Haliaeetus leucocephalus
ATACTAAACAGTGTAGGGCCCAATATCGATCCCTGGGGGACCCCACCTGTGACAGGTTGCCAGTTTGAAAAGGAGCGATTCGCTACCACCCTGACCCACCGCACGGACCGCTTGCCTGGAGCATGATGCATCAGTTTCTCTAGGAGGAGGCTGTGGGAAACTGTATCGAAAGCTTTGGAGAAATCCAGGTAGACAATGTCCGCCACTCGCCCCACGTAAACCGAGCAGGTTACTTTGTCATTGAAGGCGATCAGGTTTGTCAGGCATGATTTGCCATTAGTGAATCCGTGCTGGCTTTTCCCAATCACATGCTTCATTTACTTGTGATAGCCCCCAGGAGGATTCATTCCACAACTTTCCCAGGGACTGAAGTAAGACTGACGGGTCTATAATTTCCTGGATCCTCCTTTAAGCCCTTCTTGTAGATGGGGGTGACATTAGCTGCCTTCCAGTCTTCTGGAATGTCCCCCGATCTCCACAACTTCCCAAAGATTATGGAGAGTGGCCTCACAATGTCAGCCAGCTCTCTTAACACCCTCAGGTGGATATTGTCGGGGCCCATCGATTTGTAGAGGTCAAGCTCCTGTAATAGTTCACATACCAACTCTTCCTTCACGGAGAGTGGTTCTGTGTTTGCATCAACCTGGATTTTTGTTCCCAAGGCCTGGGCTCCAACAGTGCTGGTAAAGACAGAAGTGAAGAAAGTGTTGAGAAACTCTGCCTTTTCAGCATTGTTGGTGACTAATTCACCTCTCCTGTTTAACAGTGGGCCAATATTTTCCTTCTGTTTCCTTCATTTTCAGACAAAAAAAGATCAATTTTTTCTTGTGGAGATACACTAAGATGATACAAATGATGGAAAGTAAGCATTGTCAACCTGAATTCTCTCCTTCAGGGTCTAAATTAAATCTATGAACAGTTACAACACAACTAAATAATATATCTTATGTTTCTAATAACCTGTTAAAAGTTTTGAAAAGTAATAGAACTGAGGCTATTAGTCAGATTGATATCATTCTTAACTAATTAAACATCAACATTGAGCTTAAATATACTGACCCCTGAAGAATATACCTTTGACAGTAGTTACATGAAGTAGCTGGTTTACAAAGTATGACTAATTCTCCAAATATGTATTGGGGTCATTACTTCCATTACAAAGTGCCTGTGCCAGCTAAAATCAATAAATTCACAGCAGTGTGGTACACCTTGGAAAGTATCGAGGAGAGAAATAATAAATACATATGCCTATAATAAAAAGGGCCTACATCTTTCTGTCGGAAGGATTCATCTTTCCATCTCTCATCCCTACTCCCTTTGGTACTGTAGTTTACGTCTCTCCGAATGTTTCTATTACAAGTAGAGTTGCAAACGTAATTCATAGACAATGATATGATCAACAGTTTCTTTCCATTTGCAAAGTTTCTGTCAAGTTTTCTTGTATTGATTTGTTATTCATACACCCAGTACTTCCAATAACGTTTTTGCATGCTGTTGTCATCAATCTTCAAGAATCTCAGATGTGTTGGGTTTACTGGTTCTCGGCCAGTTTTCAGCTGCCATTCTAGGCGCTGCCAGTTTTTCAGTTACCCAGCTGCTATGAGTTTTGCTGGTAGGATAGCTGCATCTATTCTGTTTCACTGGTGAAATACACCCTTTCTGCCTGAGTTTGTAATTTCTGCTGTCCTAGAATTCCCTCACAGTTCATTCTTTCTTCTCCATTGGTCTCCCTTCCTGCCATGTCTTTTCTTTCTCCCATACTCATTCCACTTCGTCCCTTCTCTCTGCATTTCCACTTGGCACAGTCTCTTTCCTGAAACCTCATTTTCCTGCTTGCTTGTTTCATAGTTCCTCTTCTGTGTACCACTTTGCTCTCTGCATAAATGTCAGGGTTTAAAGTGTGTTGCCACAGACAGCTCTGTTGACGAAAACCCTGTTGACTAAAAACTAAACCAACAGCTGACCAGCAAGAGAATGACAAGAATTTATATAAAATTGTGGGTGATTCCAGATGACTGGCTGATTTGGAGAACCACCTTGTGAGAGTTTTAAGACGGTATGGTAATGAATAGTTTTTTAGGTCCTGTTTCTCCTTGTATGAGCAAGTTCTGGGTTTTGAGCTGGTGAGCTGTATAAATGTCAAGTGAGGTGTTACTTAGGACTATGCACAGGCAGAAATGGGAAAAAGGAAGCATAGAAGCAGCAAGAGAGTTTGTCCGGGTCTCTGCATGCCTCTACTGATTGCAAAGTTGCACTTTTACAGTCTGGTGGTAATGTTGATTTGTGATTCTTAGCAAGTGTACATTAGCTGTCCAAAAGTTTACACCAGAGTTAGGGTTGCCAAGAGCACTTTCAGCTGTTGAGTTCAATTACTTGTAAGTTCTCATACAATATAGTAGTGCATTTTAGAACACCAGAAAGTGATGAATTAATGTGACTTCAAATTATGAAAAATACTTGCAGGTATGCCACTAAATATTCTAACACTGCCCACCTGAATCAGCCAGTAGTTACTGGGAACAGTAATAATTGTACAATAGTACACCTAAGCAGCAATGGAATTACTTTTGTTGTATGCCAAGTATTTGAGTTTGCAGTATATGCCTTGTTGGTGCTTCATCTTCCATTCACAGTATTAAGTGCAAATGTGCTGAATAGTGGGGGATTAGTTGAAGGAGGTTGTCAGTGTTGTGAATGATGTATTAAGACCGTAATGGAAGCCTGAGGCTTCCAGTTACTGTCACCTAATTATAGGTATCTGTAGGTGAACTTTGTGAGTAAGGGTGGAATTGGACCCAGTTACCTCAACTTAGGTGTCCAATTCTATTTGAGATGTCCTGGCATATCTGAGGCAGGCACGTAGGGCTCGTGAACGAGACCCAGCCCCAGATGGAGGTTGGAGCAGTGGAGCCAGATTCTTCCCTGTGCCTTCAAGAACACCAGGGGCAGAATTTGTTTTCTGAGTGCCAGTTGAGGTGGCCTAGTGCATCCCACTGATTGGAAACTAATAAATACTAATGAAGCTTACAGGTCTGCCACAGAGCCTGTGTTGCGTCTGTGTTGTGTCAACACCATGCATGTGTTGCAGGCACCTCAGAGCTTCTCGAATGACTTTAGATGCCTGTATTGAAGTAATCAATTCTATACATAGCTGTCTGTTTACAACGGTGGGAACTTGTTCATATTTAGACACCTAAATGTATATCAATGAAGACCTGAGCATGTCTCACTTTCAGTACTAAGATTCTGTATCACTGAGAAAAATAGGGTGGCATTTTGTCATTGTGACGGATAACAAAATAGTAATATGGATGACAGAGATCAGTGCAATAACAACATGTAAATAAAGGCAGTTTAGGAAAAATATTCTTGTACAAAGGAGAAGTGATGAAGTTTGCAAGGGCTGTTTGATGAGTAGTAGATTCAGAGGTAGAGTGGAAACCATACTTAAGTGGTTTCCTTTTAGCTTGTGCCTAATGCACTCATCTGGCTTTCATGTAATGGTTTCTTTTCCCGTGATTCTTCTACACTGTTCTGTAACATCTGTAGTGGAAATGTTCTGACCCCATTATTAAAGAGGGCAAGTAGAGGTTAACATTGTTAAATCTTCTTTCTTTGATTTTTTAGAGACTTGGGGATATTTTAGTTCAGACTGTGACACTAGCAGGTGACCTTGACTATGCCTGAGCTGGTGGGTTAACCTTGGCCAGCAGCCAGATGCCCACCCTGGCCTCTTGCCACAGAGGCCACCCCTGCAGCCCCCCCCCCCATCTACCAAAACCTTGCCACCTACACCCAATACAGTCAGAAACAGTAATTTCTTTTTTTGCGCCAATGAAGGAAATACCACTCTTCCCTTCTGTCTGTAGTTGTTTGAAGATCATTCTGCTGGCCAGAATTAACCCTTTTCCTACTTCTTACTCTTTTATATCTACTTATTGTTTGACCTTCCTCTTTTGAGGTGAGGAAGTGGTGTGAGTAAGTAGGGTTTGGTGAACTAAACAAAAGAGACAGGGAAATTAGACTGAGATCAGCAGTGACATACTGTTTGCAAGAACGGAAGGGAAAAGGTGATCATTGTGACATGTACATGCCACATGTGCAGACTTACTCTCCTCTTTATGCTGTCCTGTGTTGTGCTGGCAGTACCCTTGTCCCAAGTAATATGTTCACTAGCAGTTAGGAAGAGGAAGGGAAATTTGGGGTTCCTTCCTCAAATCACAGAGCAACAAAGGATCCTCACATGAGATACTGAAGCAGATGCTGAAATAAGAAAGGAACTACGGAAAAACAGTATTTGTAAAGGAGTTTGTTAATGGATGAAACAAGGTCTCTCACCTCTTTCTTAACATTTGTAGTTCTCTGCCAAAATTCCCAGAAAGCAAAGGCCATTTCAGACCTTTATTCATTGATGGGTCTTAGAAATACAGTATTTTTAAAAATCTGCTTCTTAATTAAAGCTATAATAACCATATTGGATTCTCAAGAACATGACAAGGAATATCCGTAGTGCAAGTACTCTTAAGCCCTGCCTCACAGCATTGAGGGGAGTCAGAAGTCAGGTTCACATTGAGAGAAGAGTATGATGTTGCTCTGTCAGTATTGTTACCTCTGTGGCAGTGGAAAATTATTAATCATGATCTCTTTTGAAAGAGCTTTAAACTTAAAATCTTGAACTTCAATCTTTTGAATTAAAAAAAAAAACACCAAACAAACAAATTTTGAGCTACTTTCCAAAATGTGAACACCAAAATTAATGTAAAATTTCAGTAATGTTGTAAATGTCTTAGTACATCCAAAAGTAGTATTTGCTATCTTAGCTGTAGCATCATGCTTGAAATACATGTTTAGTTGCTCATTTAAGCTTAATTTTACGTCCTTCTCAACTTCACTGAATTCCATTGAAATTCTTCTGTTGTGTGAGTATAATCTGCGTTATCTGTTTTGAGATGCAACATTGAATTTAAACCTCTGAAATTCACATTGCTCTAGATATTCCAAATTACCAAGGAATCTAAGTTTTCTTTATATTTGACCTATTTTTTCATTGCTTTATGTCTCCAACAACTTTGGATTATCTGCAGATGTTTTCTGTACTGATTTTTTAACTAGCAAACATTTGTTCTGGGATAATTTCTGATATTACACTGTCACAAATACCTAGAAAACACCCAAGTTGAGAAAAAACTAAAATACAGTGAAGCAGAAATAATTTTTTTTTCCAAACAAATAGATTTTCTCTACTTATGGTGTATCATTTAGGTGTGTTTCTTTAAAAATATTCCTATATTTATGCAGTTTGGCCATGGAAGTACTTTGTATCTATGTAGAAA
Source organism: Haliaeetus leucocephalus (assembly GCF_000737465.1). Lineage (NCBI taxonomy): Eukaryota > Metazoa > Chordata > Aves > Accipitriformes > Accipitridae > Haliaeetus > Haliaeetus leucocephalus. The sequence continues at coordinate 5,003,152 of NW_010973220.1, forward strand.
ATAACTTATGAGAAAAAAAAAATTACAAATCATAAGACAAAACTGGATTTTTTAAAATCAGCTGTTTAAAATTCAAAATTTCAGATACTTGAATATATATGCAACACTGAGTACTAGAATAGTTTGCATGTTTGATCATCTTCTTTACTGCATTAAGTTACCTTGCTGAGAACAACAGTATGTTTACGTACATGTAGGAAAAGGGCTAATAAACTTCAATTTGAATCTAGAAGAAAAAAAACCCACATAAGTACAGCCATTGCACTTTTGCTGGTTGTGCCTTAAAATATATATTTTTGATTACATCTTTCACTAGAGTATTTCAGCATCAGTAAGTTAGTCATTTATACCAGCTGAGGGTACAGCCTATAGTCTCAGGCGATAGCTGGCATTTTCTCCACACTCTCAGAGTTAATACAGGGAACTTCAGTCATTTACTTTTCACACTAGCAGGATTTTCCCATCAGTAGCTTTACAAGGTTATATGTTTATAATCCTTCCTCACTTCTTGAACATAATTTTGCTCTTAACACTAACGTTGAATCTTCTTGTAAGGATTGTCTTCATCTTTTGTTACAGGGGTTTTAAGTAGGGTAATAAAATCTAGTGATGTGGTCATTGTCGTATACTAAAAGCCTATAGTCAGACAACTTCTGCCAGAAGTGAAATTGGAAGCATTATCAATGATGATGTTTTCTAAGATAAGATGGGTTTAATTATGTTTTATAAGCACCGATGAGAAAGAAGTGTACTTGTTAACTACCATTTCATCTCATTTATTCACTACACTTCCTCCAGTGTACTGTATATGTTTCACAGGAAGCTCTCCAAAGACAATATTTTGAAATTAATTATTGTTATGACTTAGTCTTTTTGCTTTTAAAAAAATAGCACTGCAGAGAATCCCTGAACTTCCCAAGGGCGCGGTACGGGGAGGTCTTCTGATGCAAGGAGGGTCACAAGACAATAAGAATGCAGTTTGCACTTTTCCGTGTGTAAAAACCCATTAGGAGGAAGAGGATCGGTGAAACTACTGCTGAATCTGCTTGCTGGTCCATCTGAATTGTGTCCCATGAGGGCAACTCCTATGCCTCCTTGTCAACAAAGAAGAACTATTTTATTTTGTTGGATTTGATTTTTGTGTATTGGTGATGCACTTCTTGGTTTATTTTTTTAATTTTGCCCCTGAAACGCTAGGGCCATTAACTGTTGTTTTGTGAATACCCTTGTTACCGTCTTTATGTTCTTGTGGTGGGTTGACCCTGGCTGGACTCCAGGTGCCCACCAAAGCCGCTCTGTCAATCCCCTCCTCAGCTGGACAGGGGAGAGAAAATACAGCAAAAGGCTCGTGGGTCTAGATAAGGACAGGAGAGATCACTCAACCAATTACTGTCATGGGCAAAACAGACTTGACTTGGGGAAAAATTAATTTATTACCAATCAAATCAGAGCAGGATAACGAGAAATAAAACCAAATCTTAAAACACCTTCCCCCCACCCCTCCTTTCTTCCTGGGCTCAACTTCACTCCCGATTTCTCTACCTCCTCCCCCAAACAGTGCAGGGGGATGGGGAATGGGGTTTGCAGTCAGGTCATCATACGTTGTCTCTGCCGCTCCTTCCTCCTCACACTCTTGCCCTGCTCTGGCGTGGGGTCCCTCCCACAGGAGACAGTTCTCCACAAACTGCTCCAGCATGGGTCCCTTCCCCGGGCTGCAGTCCTTCAGGCACAGACTGCTCCAGCATGGGTCCCCCCCCCGTGGGGTCACAAGTCCTGCCAGAAAACCTGCTCCAGCGTGGGCTCCTCTCTCCACAGATCTGCAGGTCTTTCCAGGAGCCTGCTCCAGCATGGGATTCCCACGGGGTCACAGCCTCCTTTGGGCATCCCCCTGCTCCGGCGTGGGGTCCTCCCCGGGCTGCAGGTGGAGATCTGCTCCCCCGTGGACCTCCCTGGGCTGCAGGGGGACAGCCTGCCTCACCGTGATCTTCGCCATGGGCTGAGGGGAATCTCTGCTCCGGTGCCTGGAGCATCTCCTCCCCTCCTTCTGCACTGACCTGGGGGTCTGCGGGGCTGTTTCTCTCATATTCTCAACTCCTCTCCTCCAGCTGCTCTTGCACAGCAGTTTTTTCCCCTTAAATCTGTTCTCCCAGAGGCACTACCACCGTCGCTGATGGGCTCAGCCTTGGCCAGCAGCAGGTCCGACTCGGAGCCGGCTGGCATTGGCTCTGTCAGACATGGGGGAAACTTCCAGCAGCTTCTCACAGAAGCCACCCCTGTAGTCCCCCATGCTACCAAAGCCTTGCCATGCAAACAGTTCTACATTGTAAAGCTTGCAACAAAAGGTCCAAAAGATAATAAAAAAATTTTTAGTAGGGATAAAAATCCACTGGGGACTAACAGTAAGTCAAAGCTTTGGTTTTTCTTCTTATAGCTTGGTAAGTGGGTTAAATTTTAAACTGTATCTTCACAAAATATTCTCAATGTATTAGTTTATAGAGTGCTCTTCAGAAGTACACTGCCTTTGCCAGAAGCTCACATTGTGTTGGCTAAGGAGGAATGGTGACAAAGTAGCAGGGACACAAAAAGAGCTCTTCTCACCTGACTTTAGATGTTCCCATCGTAGACAAACAGGGCAGTAACTGTGAAGGCCATTTAAAGGAAAGAAAGAAACACTTCTTAAACACTGTTAATCTGGTCAGCATTAGGGTGAGATGCCTACTTCTCTCCACTGACTAGAAGTGCCTAGGATGAATTCCTTAGAGGTAGATGTCTATGGTATAAACATTGGGACAGATGAATTCCCATTCAGAACATCTGTCATTTTACACTGATGAAAACACAACACTTCATTAATGCTAACTGATATTTTGCATAAATAGAGGCAAATATACATACATAACCTACATTTTTTGGTATCGTTTAAGGAGATATTTTTCTTCTAAGTAAAAATTCTATTTAAAGATGAGTGCTTCTGAAAATCAGTTTTCAGCTTGTTTATGGGAGGATTGATTGAGTTGAGCAGATTCTGCATTTAATGACAAAATAACGTAAAGTTGTAATATTTTAATTCTAATGTAAGCCTACTTGGTAAAATATTTTAAATATGATTGGAATGCATGAAGAAGATACTATTAAATGAAATGGAAATATTTTAGTGACACAGAAGCACTAGTTACTAAATGACTTCGTATATTTGGGGAACTAAACCAAGATCCATGTTGTTTTTCAGGATATGTAAAACCTTACAAGCTCCTCATTTTCAAACATTTATATATTGAATCAAATGCAGTATGAGTGTAAACAAACCAGCAAAGTTTGTATGACCTGCATCTGCTGAAAACTGAAGGCCATGTGTCAAGTATACACCAAGAAAATGACATACTGAACTTTGAATTTAAAAAGATATGTCAGCAGATTGTGATTTTTTTAAAATCACTTTTCTTTTTCAAAACTTTTTTGAGAGAAAGGAGTGGTTTTGATATGGAACACCTTTAAAGTAGAATGTTTGAATGAAGTACAACAAATTAAACTCCATTATACTATCTGATACTTACAGAAGGTAGTAATAGTACTCTTCAAACAGGGACTATGAACTGAAACACGTTTTAGGAAAGCTATTACTCCGATTGGTAATGCCATTCATGCGTAGATAATAGATACCAGAGGTCATGTCTTTAAAGTAAGTTTATTTTAATAGACATGTCCACCAATTTGCAATTTCTTCAACAAATTGCTCAGTTTCTGTTCTGAGTTGACAATTTCCAAGAATACCATTTTCAAAATGTCTTCTGGGTAAGTATGAAGTTATGGTAAAGCCTCATATATATCAATGATCAAATGCTATTTATAGAATATTTCTAATCTATCAAGAGTAATATCAGAACCCCTACTGCAGGAAAAAAAATGCATAGTTTCTCCCAAGCCTTCCTGGCTGTCCAGGGTAAACAGGGTATGAACCAAAGGCCGTGGAGGTTATGAGAAGGATTCCCCTATACCTCAGCACCTTGGATTTGGCTTGCTGCCCCTTGCCTCCTCAAAACTAGCTGCGTATTTTAATTCAGGTTTGTTCAATGGCAAGAGGCCTTTTTGTGTGATGAAGAAGAGAAGGCAGGAGCATTACTCTGTGGCAGAGCCTGCTTTGCTATCCAGATTATACTGAGCTATTCATCTTTCAGGAGCTTTCCGAGCTGAGCAAAACAGTCGTAGTGCTGACAGAGGCATTGGTTTTCTTGTCAGACTGTGACATGTGTCTGGCTTTGGAAAAAGGGGATAATAGATGAATGTGGAGTCTTCCTTCTCTACTTCCTTTGGACCTTCCTTGGCCTTCTGGTTGGCAGCTGACGGGGTTCTGCGTTGGGAAGGAGCGTAGGTATCTAGTTCAAACCTGGCATTGAGGGTTCTTGTTTGATTTTGTCTTTTTAGAATGACAGAATCATACTACAGCCCAGGTTGGAAGGGACCTCAGAAGACCATCTGGTCCAACATTTTTAGTAGAATCCCAGATTGCTCCACTTGATCTCCGTAGCACTGTAATACTGATCCTTATCAAAAACACTGCTACTGACTGGTAATTTCCTACCACTTGTTGAAAAGACTGAGACTGCTTTCTAAGGCAGCGTTGAGAATCTTCTCGTAGAGTGACAGAATGGTGATTTTCCACCCCAGAATGTAGAAGCATGGCCCTCTGAAGCCTGTGGTACCCAAGCTGACCCAAAACGAGTTGGTGGCATGATACAAGATTGTGTAGCAGCACGTGGCCATACTACCTTGAATCTAAAGCCTTCCTTGGGTCAGTTTTGTGCCCCAGCTGATAAGCATTAGTTCATTGTCGGTCTCACCCGACAGATTGCCGCGGTTGCAGCCCTGCAGTAATAAAACCATGCTGTGGCGGTTGGCTTGCACTGGCCATTGCGTTTTCCTTGATGGCGGTACCTTTAGCTCACGTATGTCGACGACTCTTGGAGTTCCCCTCATCTGAGGTATCTTCAAGCATTTATCTATCTGTCTGTCTATCTATCTATCTTTCTATGTATTTATTTTATTTTGCATGTTGTCTTTACTGCTGGTGGATGTATCATCTTCTAAGCCACAATTATTTTCATTAACAATTATGTACTGTAAACTGGCAATTATAGAAGTTGTAACAAAATAATTAGTTGCAAAGTGTAACTACACATATTTTAACTTCCTTTAAACAGCACTGCTGGATAGAAATATTATTGTCTAATTTTAAATACAATTAGCAGAAGTATAGAAAGATTAAGTGCTTTGTCCAAGGTGACATGACACTGCAGGTCTTTACAGATCTCTATCTAGGACCTAGTTAACCCAGGAAACAGTTACAATGAATCTCAGGTAAGTTTTCTGCTCAAGTGAAATACCAGAAAAGAACTAACAGATTTGAAATCCCTTACAATATATAAATTTTAAAGTAGTTATAAAACCAAATTGTAGGTAACTATTCCTTTAAGACATACGAACTTTGAAATAGGCAGTAACGTAAGAGTCACAATCAGAAAGCTGCACAAGAGAAAACTGATTATTAAGCTTATGTTTACAATAAAAGTGCAGGCTTATGATATAGCAAGAGAAAGTCTATAGGATTAATAATGGTTGCTAATAGTGTGGTTTCATCTGATTAATGTGACATTGTGTTGGCTGTAATAACTTTATTATGCTCTGTACCTTGTTTTGGGCAATATTTGCATAGAATATGTAAAATGCAAAACAGTATCATATGCAAGTAGCTTTCAGAGATTATTCAGGTCCTCCTTTTTTTTTTTTATTTTTTATGTGGTTTTGTATATTGCATAAGAATAAATTTACTCACATTTGTGAGTGTACTGTATCATTATACAATCCAAGTATTTCTGTAAAATGGATTACAGAATAATAACCAAAAGATTAAAAACTTTTTTTTTTTGTGGTGACTAAACTAGGAATAAGAAAGGTGCATTTACTGCATTGATTAAGTTGCAAATGGAACAATTATTTTAGATTATGAAAAATACCAGGTTTTATCAGTACCGTTTACCTAGAAATCATTGTGGAACTCTTACACCTGCTAAACAGAAAGTTCCCTACATCCTTAGTACAAATACAAATATTCAGCCACAAAACTGTATAGGAACTGAAATTAAAAGGCTGGTGCTCTCTGATGGATGAGAAATTTATAGCATATTAAATGTATGTTTACTTTTAATTTTCTTTCTTGATTACGTTATGACTGAAGAGAACACAAATAATATTTTCTTTATGTAGTCTGGGCTAGTGAATGAAAAATGCACCTGCTTAGGGATCATTCTAGCATGGATCTTGTTCATATATGGCCTGACAATAAATTGGTTTAAGGAAGGAAAGGGGCATCTGATCTCATTGATAAAAGCTTGTTGGTTTTATTAACAGCTGAATACTTCAGCTGCTCCGGATGAATGCTGCCTTAATTCTCGGGCCATTTTACTGAAATGAATAGGCTTTCCTCCTGAAAGAAGATGACAAATATGTTAGAAGGCAGACCTTAATTTTGCCCAATAAGATGAAAATATATCATTTGTTTTATACTTATTACTCTAATTCCCCAAATGGTTTGTGAAATAGCAATAAACCATACATCTTTTAACAGATTTTAGTGGTGCGTATATATGCTTTGCATGTATATTTGTGCAATTAGCTGCTGGCGGTGGGCAGTAAAATGGCTATTACGTACTCTCCTTTCCATATGGGAATGAATTTCAGAATTAAATTTAGCTTATTGCAGAGGAAATGTGCTCATCCACCGGCAGAAGAGTGTCATCTGTACCAATGACTGTCTGCTCCTCAGGAGAGCCGGGGCGGTGGTGGTGCTGGCACCGGTGCCCAGCCGATGCCGCACAGCGGCCGGCAGCAACACCTGGGAAGCACAGAAACACTGGCGGGAGGAAAAGGGTGGTCCAGGCAACGCAGAAACAGCATTTATTCCCTTCGAAGTAGTGTGTGTGTGTGTCTCAGAGAGAGAGAGAGCTTAGCGGGGTGGGGGTACTTATTATTTCACTTCCGAGATCACATATGAGAAGAAGAGTTGAAACATACTCGACCCCAAGGGGAAAGGAGAAGAAAGTCCGTTCAGTCGACACCGATCTACAAAGGGACCAGAAAATGGACTTTAAGGACAGGGAGCAGAACCTGCCGGCGTGTCTGCATCCAGCCTCTGCTATTATACAGGTCTCCAGATCAGTGGCACTTAGGAAAACCCATTCACTTACCTTAATATTGAGTTAGCCTGTACTATCTAAGTCTTGGCCTTCAAAGGTTTTATGCCTTTTTCTGAAGCTACTCCACTCTGGTTTGTCAAAAACAGTGCCCCTAATTTATGCCAGTACCTCCTGAAAAACTTTCCTCCATCAGGAGCCACTAACCTCAGCTGCTGCTCCCACTGAATTCAAGGAACTACACTGCTGTAAATCCCCCATCTTCTTTTTCTTAGAGGAATGCATTTGGAATAGGAAAATGTGTGGGTTTTACTTGATACTGTTCTAATTTTTAAGCTACTTCTGCAGAAATTTTACATTGAAAAAACTGGTATCACAGTAATGAACAGAGGAGATGAAGCACATCAGAAATTATGTGCAGCTCCAGCGATGGGGTAACCATTGTTTATGAGCCTTGCATAATAAACTTTGTAGTGGTGTTATTTTTTTTAATTATGAGTTGAGCATTTGTGATGACAGTACCAACAATGTTTGTCAACAGAAATCCAGCTTTGCTACATCCAGACAGACATAAGGCTGAATAGTTCACAGGATTAGAAATGGGATAAAGAAGAGTAAGCTTTGCATTCCTAATTCAGGAACGTTGCGTTGTTAGTACCTATTAATCGGTATGCTAGAATTTGGTGTTGCGGCTAATTTGCAGTAGAAGCTATTTTTTATAAGCAAATACTCATATCACAACTTACAAGTTTCTGAGACAGCTGAGATCATTAAATCATGGAAATGTAAAGCTCGAATTGACTTGAAGAGATCATCTAATTCATCACCTATACTGAAAGCAGGATCAAGTGCATCCATATGTGACAGATGCTGGTGTATATTCTGTTCTTAAAGTGAGAAAGCTTTTCCTGAGACCAGACATAAATCTTCTTTGCTGCAAATTAAGATAATCTCTTCTTATCCTCCATGTCCACAAGGAACAACTGATCGTCGTGTTTTCTATGCCAGCTTCTGCCTACCCTAGACAAATACCTCTCCCCTTGCCCCTTCTGCTGCCTCTTTCTCTCTGCTGCACCTCATGGGCTCCTTTCAGCTTTCCTTCATTAAAATTACACACTTTGGTCTTTTAGTATCTTCTTGTTTTCATTTGGGCTCTCCAATTTGTCTAGACTAACTTGCCCCAAAACACTGACAGGTCTCTGGAGAAGGTCCACTAGTGCTAAGTAGAAGAAAGTAAGTACTTCCAGTGTCTCATATAAGCTGTTTGGTTGTTAACAAATCCAAAGCGATGCTTCTTTTGTCCTGCAGCAGTGTCATGTACCGTTAGCGATGACTCACGTACATTTAGGGATCCATTATAAACTCCCGGACCCTTTCTATCGTACTGCTGAGTTTCCAGGCTGTTGTCATTTTGGTATTATATTTGACGCCCCCTTTTTAACTATCATACTTAGGACTATATCACTAGATTTCTTTGGCTCTCCAGGTTCACGTGGCATTCTGGTTGTCTGCACAATTATTTAGAAACTTCCCCAGAGTCATGCCATGACCTGCGAGTGCTGTAAGCACAGCCTCTTCTGTACCACTCTTCAGACAACTGGGTGAAGCTGGGGCCAGGACAAATTCCTGTAGAGTTACAGTTGCCCATTGTCCCACAGGTCATTAAAGAAACATCAGCAGCATTTCATGTGCTGTTTTTCAGCACGTTTTGCACCATCTGAGGCTCAACTCGTATGTCCTGTGTAGACCTTAGGTCTGTTTGAGACATCCTGTGTTTTCTGCCAGGCTTCCAGCTACTAGGTCTTACGGTCCAGCAGGGTGGGGTGCTCCCAAAAGGTCTATGTCATATCCATCAGCCTTGTGTCGGGAGACTCACATGTGCCTGGATACCTCTCTTATTCCCCATGGCTTTTTAGATGTTACCATAGACTATTGCCTTATTCTTCCTTTTGCCTCTGACCCTATTGCAAAAACAAATCTTTGGTATGACTGCACTGTTGATTTCTCGCAGTGTCAAAATATAAATAAACATGTAAAATTTTCCTGTAGGCTCTTCTTACTGGATTTCTTCAGACCTAGCTGTAGTCTTCCTTATTGATTTTGAGAGATTTGGCATGTTTTCTTATTTCCCTCAGAAGTGGACAGAGAAACGATCCTCTCCTCCAGGTTTCTTCTCTTACGCCTTTTGTTAAGATCCATCAGTAAAGATCTTCCAAAGACATTATTCCATTAATTTGTTAGAGTCACATTAATTCAAATTAAAAAACAATTTGGCCTAGCAATTAGAAATACACTTTTTGGTTTTATCTCCTCAGCTGTAAAGGGAAATCATTGTGTCCAAAACATGACAGTAACCTAACTGGAATACTGTTAGACTGCAATGTCAGTATGTACAGAGATGTCATATATAAGTAAAAGATTGAAATACTGACATTGCATAAATCTCTATTTTTCTGATTTTAATTTTTCTTTACTTTTACAAAGGATCAAGTGCTTTCAGAAGAGATCCTTTCAAACTACATATAAGCCCTGTGTAAAGACAGTCAGCAAAGTTGATAAGGATAATTTTAGAAATGAAGCTGAGTGGCTCAGTTTTGCTATGAAAGAGATGTGTAACTTCAATAAATGAGAACATTTATATTTGGCTTGCGGGAAGAATCATTTGATTTAGTTGAGGCAGTTGTTGCTGATCTTACAGTTTCATTTTTTAATATAAATTGAAACATTTCCAGTAATGACATACATGTTGATATTAAACCTTTTACTGAAGATAGTAATCATATTGATATAAATACATTGCACAGGGATAGTAACACTTGGAAGTAGCGTATTTTATGTTAATCCAAAATGGATAGATAGAAATAAGTTGAAAACCCTTCTTGGCTATCATTTTTCAACATTATTTGAAATAATGGAGATTGTTTGAACCTTTTTTATCAGTATGGCTCCAGAATATATGCATTCATTTTAGTTCCCTTTGAAGATGATTGCCACAGGAAATTAGTCTTTATTATTGCATTGGCCTTATGCAGCAGAATAAAGCTTGAAAAAACAAAGTTCAGAAAAGAAAAAAAGTACTTTGCTTACTACATCTTCATTTTTTCCTCAATTTTTTTCAATGGAAACCCTTGGTTAACATCTGGCTAAATTACTTCCTTCTCACTTAGCAGTGTTTCTAAATTATGTTTGGGATTAAATGAACTAGCTATAGATTGGGTAGATACTACTGAGACTTAGAAGTTGGACATGGATTCTTCTAAACATTTAAATGAACTCCTGTTATTGAACCTGCGAAATCTTTGTCAAACACTCGGATTTGCCATCCACATAAAGAAGTTTTACCTTCCCAAATAATTTTATTTTGCATTCAAGAGTTAAACATCCATTTAAACAACCAAACAAAAAAAATTACAGGAACATCTGAAGGAAAAAGCATGTTTGCTCTTTTGTATGTTTAAAGTGATGGCTGAATTTTGTTTGCAGTATCTTTATTGTTTCTGCCAAGACATAACTGTTTACAGACATTTTAAAGCCCCTGTACAGCAGACACTAAACAAGACATCTAGATTGTTGTAAATTACCAAATTCTGAGGACCTCTCCATAATGTGCTGGGGCAGCCTTCATGAAAAAAGGAGGGAGACTACATGTAGTTCAAAGGACAACTTCTAGCTGCCTTGGCAGGCTCCAGTCCTGATTTGAACTCTGTGAGCTGCAGTGGAGAAGTGTGATTTATGACTCATGAAAATAGATTAATGCTGCTGTACCCAGAGGTATCCAACAATCATTCTGTCTGTGGAGATACTAGACTGCACGGTCAGGCAGTTGCTGTCGGCGGTGGGGTAGAGAGCCTGTGGGATGCGCCTTGTCCTGATGGAGAGTTGAGCAGCCTCACAAGCTGTCTTCGAGTTGGGTCCACCCTCACCCCTCTGTCATTTACTTTGACTTGCGTTATTTATTCATTTATTTCCAGTGGTTGGCAAAAGGTTTGCAAAATACCTAAAGCTGTATATGCGTGAGTAGAAAAGTAACTTCACATGATGCTTCCTAAAAACCCCCACTATATCATGGCCTTATAGACCCTTTATTCTGGTTTCAGTGCTGACGCGAATATTCAGTTTTACAGAGAAAATGAAACATCTTTTTACAGCAAAGGTAATTATGCATTTTAGGTATGGGTGCCTCAGCTATACATTCTTCATGTGAGGTTATGCCATAGAGATTATGGTTTAACAAAGATACTTCAATAGTAAAGTCTTCTTTCTGGTGTTTTACTATTGGTTTAGATTTCAGATGAAAGTTAGAAAATTAAGTTTCTCTTTGCCATAACAGGAACATTTTTGTGATGAATCTTTAACATACTAGCCTCTGGCAGGTAATGCAGTTGCCTGGAGGAAATTTTAAAAGCTTTTTAAAGTGCAGTGTTATAGTAGATGGTTTGCAGTATCCTGGTTTCCCTTTTAAGACTGACTCAGAAATGTACAATGTTCAGTCATTATGCACAAGAATATATGCTAGTTTACCTCTAAAGCAAATGAGGTTATATAGAACGAGTTAAGCAAAAAATTCAGGCAGACAACTAGGAACTTTGTAGAAGTGTTTGGAACAGAGAGGAAAACCAGGAAGAATAAAGAGAGAGTGATCTTCTCATAATAGAAACAAACTCGATTAGTCTCAAACTAAGTTTTGTACAGTGAGTTGCAAATAATAGTAACAAAAATTTCATTAGGTTTACAATTTTAATACCATTACCTGTACATTGAAAACTAGAAGTTGATGAATGTGACCTCCCTGTCTGTGGGAATGAGGATGTTTTGTGAACAACAGTTTGAATTGTCCAAAGCGTAAATTTTCAGCTAATGGCAAACTCCAGCCACGGGCTAGGAGAGGAACACAGCAAGATGTGGAAGGGCTTGCAGAAAAATGAGTTAGGCAACATAGTGATGCAGGGCAGGGAAGAGACTGGGGTATTCAGTGCCTTCCTTGTGCTGGATCTGTGCTGGCGAGGCTTATCGCAGGTCTATCAGGCAGAGGAGCAAAGTCTTCAGGGAAAGGTACTATCCGCCACAGGTCAGGATCGAGTTAAGGGCTTTTCAGGTGAGCTGGGCAGGCACAAATCCACGGTGGGCAGCTGGCTGATGTTATTGTGACGTCGCTGTATTTTTGAAAGGTTATAGCAGCTGGAGGACATCCCCATGAGAGGAGGGCAAATGTTACATCCGTTAAAAAAAATAAATAGGAAAGAGGATCCAGGGAGCTGTACACCAATCAGTTTCACCTCAGTCCTGGAGAAAATGTGGAGCAAGCCACTGTGGAAACCATTTACAGATACATGAAGACAAGAAGATGTTTGGGAGCAGCCAGCGTGGATTTGCCAAGCGAAAATCACATTTGATTAGCCTGATTGCCTTGCATGATGAAATGCTGTCTCTGTGTACGAGAGGAGAGCAACGGTTGTCCTTTTTACCTGAACTTTAGCAAGGCGGTCTAAGCAGTATGCCAGTAGCCAGATGAGGGCAGCGTGGTCTGGAGGGGTAGACTGTGGGGTGGGGGGAACATGGCTTGAACCGTCAGGTTGCAGAGGCTGCAATTAGCAGTGCAGAAGAAGGACCTGGGGTCCAGGCCGATAGCAGCCTGCATGTGAATCTGTGGTGGACTTTGGCAACGTTGCAGGCGAAGTGCCTACCGGGCTGCCGTAGGAGGTGCGTAGCCTGCTGGTGGCAGGGACTGATGGGTCCCTCCGCTCGACACCGGTCAAACTGCGTCTGGGAAACCGCGTCCCAGTTTGGACCCTACAGTAAGGACTACTGGCAAACTGGACGGTGTCCACTGGAGGGCCATTGAGGCTGTCGGAAGGCTGGAGAATGGCGTACAAAGATCAGCAGAGAGACATGGTTTGTTCAGCCTGGACAATAAAATGCTGAGGGCCATCTAACTGCAGTTTGCCTGTAGGACATTGTAGAGGAGATGATTAAGTTAGACTCTTTCAGAAGTGCATAATGGCAGGACGAGAAGCAACTGTCACAAACTGCAATACAAGCTATTTCAACTGAGTATAAGGAATAACACTAATTTAGAGAAAAGTGGTTTATCATAAGAAAAAGCTGACTAGAGAGTTGGTGGAATCAACTTCAACCTCTATCTTGGAGATTTTCGACAGTCCGCTGACTTGAAGCCCTGAGCAACCTGGTCCAGCTTTGGGATTAGCCTTGTCCTGAGCAGAAGCTTGGACTAATCGCCTCCAGAGGTCCCTGCCAGCCTCAGTTGCTCTGTGGTTCTTTGAAGGCAGCTAGCAGGAAGCCCCTGGAAATAATGTAGTTGAAAATACAAGGGGGGTTTACCCTCACGTCCTTTAACCAGCTTAGTGAGGACATAAAATGATCTATTACATCAAGGAACAGAAAGTGCAGATCATAATAAAAACAATAAATTATAAGAGAACAAACTAGTAGGGCTGATGAGTCAGATCTCATTGCAAATAAATCTAAGGGAAAAACTTTACAAGCACTGGCAGTTCCCCCAAGAAATTATGTTTAAGAGAGAAGCACAAACCATCTCAATACTTGTGAAGCTTAGGAAGTAGCTCCCTTAAGTAAGCCTTGACTTCAGCGGCCTAAGGCCCAGGAAAAAAAGTCCCTCGGAAAGTAGAAACTAGGTCAAATTACCAAATAAGGGTAAATGAAGTAGCACTAATATGAAGGGTGACAATCTGGAAATGCCAAGACACAGAATTATGCGTGGCATAAAAAAGGACATAAATGAAACTAAAAGTCATTTTATAAACACACTAATGATAAGAGCAAAGAAAAAAAGGTTGATACGCTATTGAACACAGAAGGAAAGAAATTGAAAAATTGTATTAAACCTGCAAAAATGTTCACAATCTTTTTCAGTTTTCCTCAACTGGAGCTGCTGTGCTCAGTTAACACAATTACTAAGCCTAAAAAAGGGCTAAGATGTCAGATTGGAGTGATAAAAGAGCTTCTGAAAGAGCACATGGAGAAATTAGGTATTTTTAAATGAGCTGGGTTTAATGAAGTTTATTGTGTAGTATTTAAGTAACTAGATGAAGCATTCTCAAGATCCATTAGCCATTCTGTGTTGTGGAGAATGGAGGAAGTTTCAGAAAACTCAAAAAGAGCTGACTCAGTGTCTGCCTTTATAAAGGAGAGGGAGAAGGAGCTGGGGAATTACAGACCCATCAGTATAATTTAAATTTCATAAAAAAAAAATACTCGAACAAATAATCAAATCAAATGAACTGTAAGCACCTGTAGAATAGTGGCGAGATGAGTAATAGCCAAAATGAATTTATCAAGGAGAAACTGTGTAATGTCAGTCTAATGTCCTTTTGTGACAGAATAGCAATTCATGACAAATAAATCTGACATTATCTCACATGACATTTTCATAAGAAAGCATTAAAGAAAAAAAGAAATTACACTACTATTACGTGAGTGTGTAATTAGTAGGGAAACAATGCGGAGTATATTGTTCCCTGTCAAGCTGACCTGTAGGAATCTGTCCTTGATCTTGTACTATTGCACATTTTTAGTAATGACATGGACAATGGAATAAAGACTAGTCTAATTAAATTTACAGCAACATGAGTGGGAGGGGAGGACAAGCTGAATCAGCAAGCAGGATGAGAACTCAAACATTGGTAAGTTAAAAAAACCACCAAACAACACAATTCTGTGATGACAAAGGCAAGTTCTTATTTTAGGTGGAAAGAATTCCTGATACAAGTACAAGGAGAAACATGTTTAGAATTGAACCTTGGATGACCTGGGTTTGTCCTTTACAGTCATTGATGTTATTTCCATGTTTGTAATAGTAATTCTTGGTCTAATTTTTTTAAGAAAAGTTTCAAATAATGTAAATGAGATACTTTTAAAGTACATAGTTCATTATGAAGGTAAATGTGTGCAAATTTCATATAGATATTCCAGTATCCTTAACTTTGATCTCTTTACAAAGTGGTTGCTAGGAAGAAAGGTAGAGCTTACAATTTTGAACTTTAGGAAGACACTATTTACCTCTTTCCAAAACTTAGAATCCAGTACATTTTCATTCTACCTTCATAACTTCTTAATTTCTAGATAATAATTATAATTTGTCACATGCTTCTCTGGAACAGTTGTGCCTGGTTTATAGTCCATGGTCGTGAGTTTAGACTACAGTGCCATAATAATGTTTTTGGTAACTAATCAAAAACATCATGCAGCTTTTATAATGTTTTCAGCCAAGAGTTTTCTAGAATATATTCCTGAGAAATGTTAAGGGCCCAGTATTTTTATCAAATGCTTATAGTTGCTCTAGATACTTTAGTGGATGCAACCCCAAATTAGAGGGCATGGATTTTCACCATTAGTAAAAGACTGTAATGGTCTTCTGTATGAGTTACAAACCCATTGGAAAGGAATCAGTATTAAAGTTGTTAAAATGATATTTTTATAGATGTGGTTATTGTAGACTATTGTTTAAATGTTTATTAACATTGCCTCAATTTTTCCATTCCTACACAGATAATTTTTTTGCATTTATTTTTTCTAATTTTCATACTATAGCCATCTTCACCATAGGTTAACAAAGTGTATTTCCAAGAGATATCTTGTATAAAATACAAAAGGGAGAGTAAAATTTACTTACTAAGTTCATCTAGATTAAAAAAGGTGCATCAGATAAAAGGATACAATTTATTGGCGCTCTTAAATTTTATTGAAGCTAAGCTAACTTTACTCTAAGAAGAGTAAACTAAGAAAACTCCCAAAATAAAATTCTGCTATCTCTCCTCAAAATACGAAGGACCTAATAATAAATTTAGAAAAGAGGCGTTACCTCTGGTTCATATTTGCTAGTTAAATACCACCGTGTTCTTTAAGAGGAGAACAAAGGCAATGAAGTTCCAAATGCTTTATTTCAGACAGAGCACTTGGCTCTAAATGCTCTAGATTCGAAGCTGAGTTGAGACACTTCCCTCTTACTTTCCTATTCCAGAACATATGTATGCACAGATAGTTTAACATTTTTAAAGCTTTGAGCAGGATACGCAGACCAGGAAGGGAAACAACAAGCTCGCTGCCGAAGTCAAGAAGAATTTTGCCAGATTAGTGACGTTCAGGTTAGACTCCAGGACCTGGATTTACCTTACCTAATTTTAGACATCTAGGTATCACACCTCATTTCAGTCAGGCTGGGTCACTGCCACTGGAAAATACTTAAAGCACAGGGCCTCAGTTACTTCACCTAGATAAGATCTTGTTCTTAATACAGTAACTCTTCAGCCAGCAGTAATCTACTGTTTTGTATTGTATACTTTGTATTGCAGATTATTTATTTCACTACATCATATTGCATACAAAGTAATGTGACTTTCAGGTCAGTCTGAGATGAGGTTTCAAAGATACAGCACAGAAAGCAGGAAAACTCCCACAACTACATAAAAATAATAGTAATGCTCTACAATAACAACTTAATCATTGCCAATTCCTTTGGAATTTGTTTTAATAACATTAATCATGAGGTACTCATTTGGGATTAATGTGGATGAAGTACTTAAAAGGATTTCAGTGATAATTGACCATTATTTTGAAATGTTCCTGTGTGAATTTTGAACTCGGGAGCATCATGCACTGAAGATGACTTAGTTGTAAGGTAGCTGCAGAGCTACGGAAGTATATTCTGTATGAACATATGATTTAGGTCTGGGGATTGTTCTGCATCCTTATTGCACAAACTGAAAACTGCATGTAGCATCTTTTGTGATTTGCTTTTGAACTTCATTGAAGTTGCTGAATCAAGTGATGTAGACCTATTTAAGTCAGTCAGTACCTGTGCAGAAAAAGATGGTAAGTTTAACCAACAGGAATGAAGCATTTACAGCTAAATTGCCTACATTTTGGATAAATTGCCAACCACTGGCTTTTGAATGTTGCTTTGTTTTTAATAACTCTATCTTGAAACTACCTGCATAACTTCAATATAGATTTTGAACTGTTAAAATTCTTTCAATTCAGGACCAACTTCTTTGATACTGAGCATCTGTCAATGAGCAGTAGATTCAAATCATCTGAAATCAAAAGGAACAATAGTGGTAGTAGCTGCAAATTGTTATCTTTATGGTTGCAGATTGGTGTTCCATCTACCTCCTTGATTTTATTATCTCATTCTCACATCTTTCTGAAATTGTCATCTTTTGGACTGCCCAAATTTAGGTCTTCCTCTGTGGTGGGTTGACCCTGGCTGGATGCCAGGTGCCCACCAAAGCCGCTCTATCACTCCCTCCTCAGTTGGACAGGGGAGAGAAAATATAACAAAAGGCTCGTGGGTCGAGATAAGGACAGGGAGAGATCACTCAACCAATTACTGTCATGGGCAAAACAGACTTGACTTGGGGAAAAATTAATTTAATTTATTACCAATCAGATCAGAGTAGGATAATGAGAAATAAAACCAGATCTTAAAAACATCTTCCCCCCACCCTTCCCTTCCTCCCAGGCTTACCTTTACTCCCCATTCCCTCTACCTCCTCCCCCCAGCAGCGCAGGGGGACGGGGATGGGGGTTGGGGTCAGTCCCTCTCACCTTGTCTCTGCCGCTCCTGCCTCCTCAGGGGGAGGAGGACTCCGCGCTCCTCCCCTGCTCCGCCGGGGGTCCCTCCCGCGGGAGACAGTCCTCCACGAACTGCTCCAGCGTGAGTCCTTCCCACAGGAGACAGTCCTTCACGAAGTTCTCTAACGTGGGTCCTTTCCACGGGCTGCAGTTCTTCATGAACTGCTCCAGCGTGGGTCCCTTCCACAGGCTGCAGTCCTTCAGGCACAGACTGCTCCAGCATGGGTCCCCCCCCCAGGGTCACAAGTCCTGCCAGAAAACCTGCTCCAGCGTGGGCTCCTCTCTCCACGGGGCCACAGGTCCTGCCAGGAGCCTGCTCCAGCGTGGGCTTCCCACGGGGTCACAGCCTCCTTCGGGCATCCCCCTGCTCCGGCGTGGGGTCCTCCCTGGGCTGCAGGTGGAGATCTGCTCCCCCGTGGACCTCCCTGGGCTGCAGGGGGACAGCCTGCCTCACCGTGGTCTTCCCCACCATGGGCTGCAGGGGAATCTCTGCTCCGGTGCCTGGAGCATCTCCTCCCCCTCCTTCTGCACTGACCGGGGGGTCTGCGGGGTTGTTTCCCTCACATGTTCTCACTCCTCTCTTCTGGCTCCTGTTGCACAGCCGTTTTTTTTCCCCGCCATCATAACTATGTTATCACAGAAGTGTTACCACCGTTCCTCATGGGCTCGGCCTTGGCCAGCAGCGGGTTGGTCTCGGAGCCGGCTGGCATTGGCTCTGTCGGACATGGGGGAAGCTTCCAGCAGCTTCTCACAGAAACTACCCATGTGTGTCCCCCGCTACCAAAACCTTGCCATACAGACCCAATGCATCCTGAAAATATATTTTCAATATCTGTTTTGGAAAATCTTCAGTGAAGTTTGAGGTCTTCCTTTGAAGTGACACCTCTGACTCCCAAGTTATCATTCATCTCCGTCTGTCTTTTAAAATCTCTACTGAATTGGGAAATGTACGCTTTTTTTCTGAATTCAATTTATTTTTATAAGAATAGCTAAAGGTAGGTCTACACTGTGCAGCAGAATACAGAACAAAGGTTGCTAACCTTAGTCTGACTTGCATCTACCGTGTATCACAGTGCAGTACTCTGCAGAGACACTAGCTGGTGTCCCAAAATGCATATTAACTGGAACAGTTAAAATAGCTACCCTTTCTAACAGAAGTATTGAAAGAGAAATTAGTTTTCCAGAACTGATGTTGAAAAGGAAAAAAAAAAAAAAAAAAATTCAACCCCCAAATTCATGCCGGGCAAGTGATTAAGGGGATTGCTGGAGGGTGCTGGAGAAGCAAACAGAAGAGGTTATCAACCATGTTGCCGAGAAGCCAGAAAGGTTATGTGTTTCTCTCTCCAGTGTCTGGAAGGAAGTCTGCAGTTTGTGTGTGAGGGAGAATATGTATGGCATTCCACATTTTGGGGCTGAAGTAACAGCATCTTGATTTTGTAAGTGAAAAAGTCAGAAAGCAGACTAAAACTATAAAGCATTATCCTTGTTTTAAAATCTCTTGTTTCTAATCATTTATGATTGACAACTGAGAAGAAACTTGAGCAAAACTCAGCACTTGCAATGTTGTAATTAAAAACAAAATCAGAAGCTGAAAATGACGCTTGGTCAAGTGTTTCTCAGTTGTCAAAGTCCACAGGCAGAGCAGACTGAGCTGTCCATTTTGTCAACAGACAAAACAATAAATACAAATCTAGTCCAGGGTGACTAACTCAAGTTTAGAAATTTTAGGCAAATAATTCAGGTCAGATATGGTATTAAAAAGAAAATTTCTTATGTTATTTCACTAGAGTGTGAAATATTATTTAGGAAAGCAGAGAGCTTCATTTATAGTTTTGCAGACTCCCTACTTCACTCATTTTGCTAAACTCCTCTACTGTAACATGGAGCAGTAAATGTTTCTGGGTAGACTTTATGAAGAAATGAAGCGGTAAATTGCATTATGTTTTGTATTATCTCTGTCTGCCACTAAACAATGCAGCATCAAATGGAGCTCATATGTACAACAGCTTTTACTAGAAAAAACATCAGTTCTGATAAACTCATTCTGTAAATAGCAAGTTTTCCCCCTCATGTAATCTCAAGTTGTTTTTCTCTACACTCTTTGAGCGTGTGGCACAGGACTGTGATCCCAGGTTCATCCATTTTTGAGGTCTGCGAAGATATTTCATTTAGTCCATCAAACCAGTGATGTCCAGTTCCTGGGAGCTGACTGCGGTGGGGAGGGAGGATGCTGTGGTCCAGCTGAATCGTGTTGGCTGTGGCCCCCCACTGAATGCCCTCTTCCATACGGGCCCCTCAGCAGCCCATATGTGCTGTGGGTAGCACACCCTCGCTATAGGCACCAGCGCTGACAGCTCCAGCACTGCACGTATGCTGCAGCCTTGCTCACGTGTCAGGAAAGGGGCTATAACGCACGATCCTCCGCTGCTGCTAACAAGGTATGTGGCTCTGAAAGTCAAAGCAGCTGAACCGAGAGTAAGAATTTAAAATGCATTCGTTGGGGAGTGCTAAGTCACTATCGGGATATTTTGGTAAATTAAGTGGTCTTTCTTCACAAGAAACTGGTCCACATTTGTGTGGTCGCATGCGCGCGTGTATGTAATACCTATTAAAGATACGCCCTTGGTCAATTGGCTTCATGTCCCATCTGGAAAAATTTATTTGTT
The DNA here is from genome assembly GCF_000737465.1 of Haliaeetus leucocephalus. Classification (NCBI taxonomy): domain Eukaryota; kingdom Metazoa; phylum Chordata; class Aves; order Accipitriformes; family Accipitridae; genus Haliaeetus; species Haliaeetus leucocephalus. The sequence goes on from NW_010973220.1 coordinate 5,023,616, forward strand.
GTGGAAAAGAAATGCTATACAATATCAGACTGCTCAATGATTTCTCTAAGCCCCCCTTTTGTAGGTCAGAGCGATCATAAAGCAATTGTTCGGAGTTACTCCTTTACCTGCCTCTGAACAGGTCAATCTCTTCTGGATTTAAACTACAGTGGCCATACTGATGGCAGTAAAACTTGAAGAAGATCAGGATGTACTCTAGGCAAATAAAATAAATAAGAGGAGCTGGAATTAAATACCTGACTGTGACGTACTGTTTAATATACGCTCTGTTCATGGCAAGTCACAAGTTAGAGCTGACCAATTCCAGTCATCACAGAGTTCATTATTCTTCATTACCACCCATTTAAAGATCATTATAGTGTAAGTAAAAAGCACTTTTGGAAACAAAGAGGGATAAAGGAAACTTAAAATGGTAAGCATCCAGAGGTTTTTATATTTCCCTGCTGTATGGTACTTTGTAGTGGCCCTTGTGGCACTTTTTCTTCCATTAAACAAATCACTTCTAAAAATTTCCTACATCTTTCACCTCTAAAAATGAAGATGCAGTGCTCTGTATCTCTTAGCTTGCACAGAAATACCTTGAAAGCTTTTTCTTGACAAAATCCCTTACAGCCTGTGGGAGAGGAAGAGTAGGAGATGAAAATAAATGTTGTGTGTCATTGGTCTTCTAAGAATTTGAAGGAAGCCTTCCTTTTCGGCTTTTTGCTGTGCACTTAATTTCCACAACTTTTTTATGCTTGTTTTAGAAACTTTCCTGCTTTAACTGTAAGGACTTTGAAGCTGATTTACTTCTTTTATTGTTTCCAAATAGTTCAAAAATTAAAGAAGCCTATCAGAGCAAAGAGATTGGCCAGTTATTGTACGGATATTATTAAAAATTAAATACAGGATTTTAGAAATAAAAACCTTGTAGCAAAATTTTGCTCCGGAAGCAGCAGTACTTGTGTAGAAAAACTCTACTGATGTGAAACAGTTTAACTATAAAACAGCTGTGTGCTCTGATGGCTGAAGAAATTCCCATTTTAGTGTAATGGCTCATATTGTTGAAAAACTCCACTGAAGATGATGAAAAAAAAGAACAGTAAATGTTTTTTATTATAAAATATGATTAACTTTTCACATGATTGGGCCATATGAAAGAGATGGAAGAGGAAAAAGTAATCTAAAAAATAATTAAAATTGATATTTGCAAAAGGTTTATTACCTTGATTTTTATTAAGGTTTTCTGCTAGCTGCTCTGCTCCCTGCTGTTCCAGATTTTTCTGCTAGAAATCAATCATAGATTTTAACAGTAGTTCGCCTGTCACCAGGAATTTTAATTGTCAGTGTGATCATTTATTAAAAACCAGAGGTTGATCTGCCCTCTGCTATGCAGCATGTATTTCCACAGATTCAAATTAAAGCAATGGCGCAAGCATGTGTTACACAATAGAAATAACACCGCAGGAAGAAAAGCTGGTGTGGAATAGGCAATTCTCTAGTGCCAGTAATGCTGAGGGTGTAGATACCACTGAGGGGTTTAGTACTATGGGCTATCATATACGCTAACTTGGAGGAACTTCTGCTGTATCACTAGGGATATCTGAAAAGTCTTTTCACCAAAGGAGCCTGTGCACTCAGAAAAAGGGACTTCTATAGAAACTGCCCTTTATTCCAGCTCTGCTCCAGGCAGCAATGGAGCAGGACTTGAGTGGGGTCAGCTGCTGCTCTCCTGGAGTAATAGATGCTTGGGTTTGGAAATTGAAACCCATGATCCTAAGAGGCCACATGGTTAAATTTACATAGAACCTCGTTGGTAAAAACTGGAACTAAGTTATTTTTGCAGCGAGGAAAAAAAAAAGAAGACCCAAAATGAATAGTAAATCGAGATCTATCTTTCAGGAATTATGGCTTTTAGTCTTGTTCTTTAACCATGCGAAAATACTGTTTCACCTTTTTGGATATGAATTAATATTTAAAATATAATTTTGGTACCAAACCTACATGCATAAAGAAACACGAGCTCTTAATTGTTGGCAACATAGGCCATTCTCATCCTTACTTTAGGCGCCTGCTTGAGGCACTGGAGCTAGAAGGGTACTTGGCTACGAGCCCTCTACCATTAGAGGAGAGTGTTAAGGCTTGAATTGCTCTGAGCAAGAGTGTGTATATCCTTCTTCATTGGTGCTAGAGGGAGCTTCATGTCGTTAAGCTTCAAACTTAGATATCTCAGATTTTATAAATGTTGGACATTGTAGGGCACCGGACTCTGTGGCCCTGTATTGAAATTTAGTCTTCTCTGACATTGTCCACCTCTTTTCTCTAAGTTTTCCTATGTGATGATAGGTAGGATTCAAGGAAGAGAGAATACAAGAATATATAGGTGAAATCTTATTTACTGATCTCAGGACTATGCGTATTTATACACAGTGATGACTTAATCAAAACTATGCACGTAGTCCTGAGAGCAAAGGGTTACCTTGCTCCCGTACGAATGGAGAATCCAGCATGTACATACAGCCATATGAAGACTTAGACTGACTGTGAAACTTGTTAGTCTACATAGATTGCTGGGTCCCCTTTCATATTCTCCTTACAACAGCCTTACACTGGTCTGGCTTTGTTAAATCAAATGGAATTTGACTGAAGTGAAACTGCAGCAGCACAGGTACGATCCAACACACTCCTTCGAAGTCCTACAAAGGTGCTTATTAAAACAGATCGCTTCGTATTAAACATGCAAATAAACAGGCATCGTTACTTAGTGACCAAGAACGGCTTCTCTTTTAGCATAATCCTCTGCACCTGTGGATGTTGTAGCTTTCTCTGGAAGGGGCTTCCTTTCATTGTGGAGTTGGTGGAGTCCTTCCCATGAGCCAGAAATCTGCACTGTGATAGAAGGAGGATGCTGGACCTAAAGGATAAAAGCACTCCTGACAAGTTCTCAGAAATGTGTATGCCAAGGACAAATAACCTAGACCAGAATTCATTGCATGCCTACTATGTAATATCTGGAAGTAGGAAATTATGGGGACAATGCGATGTTAAAGCAGAGATCTCTTTCAGATCTTCTAGGTATGGGAGAGGGCAAAGCTGCAGCCACGCCACCAGCTGGGACAGCTAGCGTTTGAGGTCTTTCAACAGGCTGGTTATGAAGGAGTTCCACCAGGAACTTCTTTCAGAGGTTTGGTTTCATCAGAGTTCTCCCACCTCTAGCAGGGGGGTTTATCTAGGCACTAAAATATAACTGCTGTATGAAATAGAATAAAACTCATTCCCATGTCCTGCATTTACCAGGTTTTGGCTAGCAGGATATATAAACTGTGGAGTTTAAAACATCCCTCCAACAGAGATTTATGTTAGACTGGCAACATTGATACCCAAATAAAAAATACTGTTGTGCAGCATGATGTCTGGAGTCCACAGAATGCAGAATGAGTTCAAAGAGCCGAGGCTGTAATTTTCTCTTCTCCTCTGGACACTAACCAGGTTTACATTTCCCTCTCTGTTGGTGGACACTCTTTTCTGTTGTTCTTTTTTATTCTTTTATGCCTCATTAAGGTTTTCTTGCAATATTTACTGAGGCCAGGTTCCCACATACTTGGGTGACTGCCAAGAACTCAGAATTTCACTTAGCACCAAAAATTAATCTAGTTCTGATCAGGAAAAACACTTTATTGATGGAAGTGATAGTTGGGTAAATTCTAAAAGGTAGCGTTTATTAAACCCTTTGCTTTTCAAAGGCTGGTTTTAAATTAAAAACAAAGGCTTATGCAATCTATTTTATTATTTCTATGGAACATCGCTTCATTTAAAATTAAAAGGAAATACTATTAAACCAAGCAGTAGTCTAAGTCATTTTTATGTGACTCCTAGCTCTTAATAAAAGCATAGCTGTTCGTGTAACTCTGTATAACGCTGGATAGCAATAAAATGTCTTCCTCATTACAATCAATACCTATGAATAGCAAAGACCTGCAGCGTGCCACGGCCTTTCTCAACAGGCAGCCTCACTTGGTGGTAAGGAAGATTGCTATCATCTTGTATGAAACCATTTTAGCATCACCCTGAGCTTAATAGAGCAGTCTTTCATTGCCTGTTAACAAGCTGAGCTATTGCCAGAAAGTGTTTAAACTGACAAATGTTGTCAACGCTCTTTCCTTGCAAAGACGATTTTTTTTTGGTTGCATTTAGTGTGTTAACATTAGTTTGAATTCTGTCAAAACATATGTTGATTATTTTACTTAACAAACCAATCGGTCCCTTAGTTCAGGGTACAGAAAATCTCTAAATAACAGTAGCCAGGTATCAGCGTACCAGTGGTAAGTCGGAGCCCGTATGCTTGCAGTTAATTTCATCATGATTCCAGGTGCCTTAAAATGTGGAGCAGATAGGAACATTAAGGGCTGTGTCGTGTAGCCCACCCTTTTGCTCAGTAGTCAGTCGTCCTTCCTATGCAATATACAAGACATTGCTGTTTTAACGACAACCCACATATATCAAATGTGATGGAATGACAAACGTCCCGTAAAGGCCAGATGTGCTGACATACAGGCGTTTATAGTCATATATGTACTTGCAGCTGCATATGATGCATACTGATAATAGTATGCATAAAATAGGACAAATGAAGGTACACGATGTTTATGGAGGTTTTGTGTAAGGTGAACAGTCACATAAAGAAATTCAAGAAAAGGATCACTGCATTGCTCTGTATTCTGGGAAGATGAAACCTAAAACTGTCCAAATTTGTTAACGGGAGAAAAATTAAACATGAAGGCTTTTTGGGAACATACATCAATTTTATGATTTCAGCAGTTGGGAGTATAATAAAGATGCGTTATTTGTGCTGCAATGACTTTCAAATTACACAAATGGTCAAGCTGGCTTTGACCATCTGCCCTCCATTTTTGTAAACCTTTCACGGGCAGTTAGAGATAGGAAGAGGCAAGAGGACACACTGTAGAAGGAGATAGGCTGGTGTGTGCTGCTGTAGGCAGCTTCCTTCCTGCTTCATTTTGTTGCAACCTCAATTCCATAATTTACCACAGAGTAGCCCCCTTCATCCCTCATGACACACTATGCTGTAGTGTCGTACTTATCCAGCTGCCTACTTTGCTGAGTGCACGTCAGGTAGACCTGGTAGAGGAGATGTATTATTTTTTGAGTGTCATCGAACTAGTAGTGGTTTTGCTTGTAAGCCTCACGGTTAGAATTTTACTTTTCAGTAAGCCTGATAAAAGGTAGTCATAGTTTTTATTTTATAGGGGAAATGTACTCATTATATTCTCTGTGCCTCCCTGGGAGCCTATAGCTTCACCAGATTTCCTAGATTGTAAAGTGGAGTTGGATGTGAAGGGGAAGGAGGATGCAATTGATAGTCTGGCTCCTCTAATTTCAACTGGTTTTCAGGAAATAATTATCAAATTAATTACGTCTCTTGATTTGAGCTGGAACAAACAGTTATTGGGCTCTTTAGATAGAATCTTCTATTTTTATGCAGTCCAGAAGTGACCCAAAAAACCCTTGAAATAAATTAAGGATCTTTCATTGAGATTTACTTTTTCATTCCCCTTTCTAATATAAACTAAGTTGTAGCTTTTCTGCGACATGTGGTTAATGTGTGGGGAAAAGTAATTCTTTAAAGATAATTGTTTTTCTTTATGCTCTAAGGAATGGCTGGAATACGTAGTGATTAAAAAGGAGGAAAAAGAACTAATTAAATACCTTTCTTATGCCAGCTGTGGGTTCAAATCCATATTTCTTGCTACTTTTCTCAAGATATGCAGACCTAGAAATAAGGCTTCAGAGCAAGAAAAAGCTAAAACTTAAAGAGATACAGAATCTCACAAAGGGGGGAATTGTCTTCCTTTCATAATTGAAAAATCACATGGAGTCAAAAGGAGGACAGAGCAGTGCTATACAGTCCCCTGAGAAACAGTCCTCCTCTATATCCCGGGAAGGAGGAATTGTGCATCAAAATCAGGCTCACGCTGCAGCCAGCCTCAATACAAGCACTGTATTAGTTGAGACATGGGCAAAATGAGAGGAGGGAGCAATCAAAAGGGAAAGATACAGGAAACTCCCACTTCATTTAAAACACTTCCAAAGTGCTAAGTTCCTGAAATAATGTTTGAGACAACTCTGAAATTGCATGCATTATAATTACATACAACAAAATGAGATACAGGTTTTTCAAGAATCTGATGCCCATTTTCCTTTCCATGTCTGAAATGCCAGTGATGGTTGAATGTACAGCCCTCTAGATCAGGGGACCAAGTTAAACTGAGTGCTGTTACTGCATAATAACTATGTTCTTCTTCATAAAATGTTAATTATATTATGGGCCAAGGTTTTCCTGTTCCCTGAGCTACAGGATTTAGCACAGCTGTGTTAGTGCTGAGAATTTTATGCAAAACCCAGTAATTTCCAGTAGCTATGCTTCTGATACCATAGAGATACCAGAAGTTTTAACTAGCTACACTTTGTGCAGCATGTGAGAAAAATTTGGGCACACGTAATTTAATTTGTAGTTCTTCCTAAGCAGTGTTTGAAAGACGCTTTCTAAAATGCCAAACTGATTTGTTTTTTGGAAATAAAATACATTTTTATTAGTTATTTGTAACCTTTTACCTGAGATACCTCATTTTGAATGTGTAAATGAAAAACAGCCAAACCAAATGATCAAAAATAGTGCCTCATCAGGCAGATAGAATGTAAAAGGTTGGTATACTGTAATAAGTTTGCATACCACTGCGAATGAGAACAATATTTTTGTCATCTGGTCCTCATGACTATTAAAAAAAAATGCAGAAAACACGTATATACAATGTACCATCAAACAGTTTGGAAGCAGAAATCTTTTTCTTCATAACCACATAATTGTAATTCTGTTCCAAAGTATGTTTATCCATACTTGGAAGTTTTGGAATCTAGTTTGTTATAAGTTCTGAATTGGATTTATAAACATTTACACTATTTACACTTACTGTGAGCAGATTTTAAATTTTGGAGAAGATTCTCAGTGCTAAACAGAAGCATTTTCATTGAAGATTGCATCTGCTGTAAAGCAACAGCAAATGGGTGTTAATATCAGTGAAGATACTTGCACATGGGGGCGTTTCTGGGGTTTTTTTGGTGAAGTTTGCGTAAAGTCCTTGGAACATTTCTCGCCTTATCTTCCTGCACCAATACATTAAAGCCTTTCCAGAACAGCAGGGATGCCTTCTTAGAGCTTGCATTGCCTTCATAAAATTATCATCGGACTCCTTGTGTTCAAGTAGATCGCACATGATATTCTGAATAGCTGCAGAAATAAAATCAGACAGCTTGCTGGCCACAAAAGGAGAGGATTTGCTGGAAATCTGAGGTGGCCCTAGCAAAAGACTAATGCTAGGGAGTCCAAATCCAGATCGAATAACAATCTCAAAAGTGTGGGGAACAGGGACAAACATAGGAGATCTGTCTTCTGAGAACTGGACTGTATCTCCTGATTAAAGGCTGCCATGCTAATTGCTTAAGAAATGCTTGTTAGATTGCTTTTGGCTGCATGCAGGTGAAACAATTTAAAAAAAAAAATACAAAACCAAAAAAAGCCCCTTGCAGTTTCAAGTACTTTGTGGTCAGTCTGTGGTTTATGCTGTTTCATGCATTAAACTATAAGCAGTGTAGCTGGCTGAAGAGGGGGATATGCAAACAATCTTATGGTTTGGAAGCGGATAACTGAAATCTACAATATACATTTATTTTCCTGCTTCAGTCATTCAGTCTCTTTTGGAGAAATTATTTAACAGTGTGATTACAAGAAAACGTATGCACAATTTAATGGTAACCAAGGTAATGCTGAGGTCTGCTGGGAAGGAAGAGGGTTTATTTTGGAGTCTGTTTACAAAAATGTGTCCTAATTAATATCTCAGGATTGTGTGTGGAATTCGGTTTCCTGTTTTGACTTCCATTTTCACAGGATCTGCCTGTGTGAGAGCTGAAACTTGCAAAAATGCTGACATTAATTTTCAGGCTTTGAAACCAATTTTGAAGGAAGCCTTTACTGTGGGGAGTTGAATTAGGGCCCATGAACTATATAGTCTGTGGCGACACACCAAAAAGATGCAGTAGCTTTTTCTAATAAGGGCTTGTGGTTTCAAATACTTGACACTTCATGAAGCTTTATAAATCCAGTTGCTTTTTGCAATTGCCCTCCGAATTCTTGCTACCTGATGCAAATCTTGCCTGGACAAACAAAAATTCTGATCCTCTCTCTTCATCTGGAAATACTGAATGGAAACAGAAGCCCATGTTACTCATAGGTAAATGTCCAGGCTTTCAAACAAGTTGTGGGGAGAAGTTTAAGGGCCAGCCTTGCACTGACAGTTTGAATTTGGTGCTGTTAAGGAGCATGCTATCTTGTTGCATCTAGAAATGGTGTTGCACTAATAAGCCACAAAACCTCTGCTGCTTTTCTGTTCATTTTCATGTAAGGATTGCATTTCATTGCTCTCTCAAAATCTGTAGCTTTTGGTTCTCAAGCAGATTTTTGCCGTTCATATAGTCTGAAGTTTAGTCGTGATAGTAGAAGTACAATTTATTAATATGAATACAATTTTGAGCAATGATCATGCTGGAAATCCTTTGTGGAACTGGGCTTCTGAGTTTGCTCTCAAAAATCAGAAATTTGCACCTAGTATCATCAAGGTCAGACATCTGAAGCAGTTATAGCATTTTGCGTTGAGGAAATATTACAGTAGTAGTATAAAAATTATGATTAAGTGTTATTGACAGTTATTGGTAAATTATTGGCTTGCTTTTGCTGCTGCTGCTAGAAAACTTCAATTTCTGCAGACTTCTTACAGCACAGGTAAATGATTTTACATAAAAATTCAGTGATCACATAGGAAGCTGCTTACAAATATGTTAAGTAAGGTTTAAATTGTGTCTCATTTATAAAATATGAAAAGGCAGTATTTCGTGTTGCGAGATTAATCCTTTTTTCTAGGGATTTGTGGAAATGAATTCACAATACTATCAGATAGTTCGCTAAATATGCCAACAAATCTATAATCTTATTTCAAGCACAAGAATGTCATCCTTTGTCTTGGAAAACTGCTTAATCCAAAGCCTATTAAACTCAGTGGGAGTCATTTTATTGACTCTTAACAAAATGGACTTTTGCTTCATACCTTTTCAGCTCTCCTCCCCAAACCTTCTGCTTTCTGGGTGCTCCATACCTACCATAAATGCACTGCGTCTGCAATGATTATGAACAGATTCACATACTACATAATATAATAAAATATACTTCGTGCCTCTTCTGCCAGTCATCCACTCTTCTTTTACTCATGCAGTCTCCCAAATATGTCCATTTTCTGGTATTTTCTGGGTAGGTCACATTTGTTCTGACAGATGTTTTACATCTGTACTACAAGTTGGTGTGTTGAATCCCTTGCATGATTCACTATGTTTCTTAAATGTAGATGGTGTCAGGAGAGTTAACCAGTCAGAACTACTAGATATGTTCATTAAACCCATGATCATAGAAATGCAATGAGCAGATCTTTATCCAGCTGTCAAGGAAGAGATCTAAAGCCAGCTCCGTGGGAATGCTTTGGATTCCCCAGTGCAAAGCCGTGTTTTATAGTCACTGAAAGACACGTCTTCATCCCTCAACCCTATCATTGCAAGCTCTGAAGCTGATCCGGGTATTTTCTAAGGAGAGAATGGTTTGTTGCGCTTTGGATATTCTGGAAATTGTGCCGAGGAGATAAAGCACTTGTTAGCATGTTGCAATACCCACTTGTAAATCTGCTAAGCAGTCCTGGATGAAAAATCCTGGCAATCACGCCTAGCTCAAATCTGTTGAAAATAAAAATGGGGGGGGGAGAAGTTTGTTACCGTGCTGTCTAGTTTGCATGTTGTAAATCTTTTTAAAAACTGATCAGTAAGTGAAAGAAAAATATGCTTTATTTTCTGACGTCAAGATTAAAACTGAAAGGTGTCTCTCTGTCTGTATGCATTACGTAGAGGTTTATATTTTCTGCATGCCATTCGGGTTCATTTTGGGAAAGAACTGCTTCCTGGCGGGAGCGTTAGCTTTATAACTGATTCCTTTCTTGAATGTCAGTGGGACTTCGGATAGACTTACTTGTTCTCCTTCAGTTCTTTCTGCCTTATTAACTTCTGCTTTTGTTAGGACTTAGTTTTGCTGTCCCTCCGACTGCAATAGACGCTTCCTTAAGGGAACAAACATAACTTGGATGGGTCAGGTATCAATTCCTGCATTTGACAGTCACCTCCGAGTGAATGAGGCGGGGTGTCGCGCTGTCCTCCTGTCTGGTGACCTGCCGAGAAGTGTCTCCACCCAAGAAACATCCATTTACGTCTCGTATCAGTCTATATACTAAGAATACACTTCGTGCAAACACGTATAGGGAATATATGTAGTCATTACTGAGTCGTGGCTGTTCTTAGACACAGTGGTAACTAACCGCTTTGAGAGGACAAAGAATTTATATCCTTGTCGATCTCCACCATATTTTTTCTAAATATACCACTTCTGAATCCCATCAGCTAGTAATGAATCTAAAACCTATGAGAAAGCTATAAGGTTCATAACACTGAGGTGTGGGTCAGCACAACATACTGTGCTTTCCCTACTGCTAATGTGAATAACCATAATTCAGTCTAAAGGTGTCACAAATGTTTAGACATGAAATAAAGCCATAGTTTCACTTAAGCAGTAAAAGCATGAAGAAAAGGTCTCAGCAAGACAGATGAGGTAGAATAATGCTGAATGACAGCACTAAATGCAGTAAGATTCAGCTGGAGAGTGAAAGAGATTACAACATCTTTTGTTGCTACTGTCCCTTCTTTCCTTTTTGCCTTTTTCTGTGCCAGCCAGGTAAAACCGGAGCATCCATGTAGTGCAGTGTGTAGCCCTGTATTTCCCACTCAGTGCCCCCCCGCCAGTCAGTCCTGTAGCTGGGTAAATTTTGCCATATGTAATTATTCTTTCATGATCTGTTATATGGGAAATGCTGCATTCCAGCCAGTAAGGCATAAAACTCTAATTAATCACTTTACTGTTTGTGTTGACAGAGTTACCCTGATATTAATATTATTTTCAGTAGATATAAGTTTTACCAAGGCAAAATGAGATTTTGTATGCCCTCAGACTCTGAAAATGAAGACTACTTTTAAGTAGAGTTTTTGACAAGATGACCCTTAAATTTATTAGGGATGAAATTTTCTCAAATTTTCCATCTGCTTCCTATCCTTTAAAAAAATTTTGTTGGTCAAGAGACTCTAATTAATGACCTTATATATGGTTCTGAATCTTTGTAAGGAGCAGATGGTAACTGATACTTATGTCTGGTAGTAAGTCAGGAATCTTAAACTGCACTATTTAAATATATCAGAGAGAAAGTTTTTGGAACCAAAGTCTACTTTAAACTGATTTTCATTGTTTCTCTATGTGATGCATCCGTACCTTGGAATCTTGTGATAAAAAGCTTTTTAAAAATTACATCTTAACTATGTTGCTGGAATTAATTCTTCCATAAATGGTATAAGACTGTTAGATCCAGTATTATTTCCATAGTGGATTTTTGTGTGTGTGTGGTTTTGTTTGTTTGTTTGTTTTTAATTATTATTATTATTATTATTGTTATTTTTTCCAGACTTCTAATAAGCATGCTAAGGTAGATCTCATTTTTATTCATTATTGTTCCATGTACAAGACAGTATAAAAATGTGCATTGATGTAAGGAAGGTAGATGGCTTCAAAGGTGTTGAATAGCAGATACAGAAATGCTATATCATAAAAATACAAAAAAGCATGATTTTAATTAAAACAAAGTTTAAGAATTGAATGACAATAATTGGACTGAATTTTTGGATCAATCTAGTGCTTCAATTTAACATGGCTCCATTGGTAAAATAGGTGTGATAACACAGTTCTGTAAAAATACTCTCCCAACCAACTAGGCAGCATCATTTTCCAGCTGCCATAGTAACACAATTGTATTTCTAAGGACTCAAGTGACTAAAGAATGCCTAAGAGTGAAGCTCCAATGACATTGAAAAAGAGACAGCACGTCAGCAAGGTGACTGAGGAAAGATGAGGCTTTCCCAGTCATCTGGAGAATGGAGAAGTCTTACAGAAGCACAGGAGCTAGATGTGTATAGATTTTTTGAAAGGTTATCTATCCTATTTGAAAAGTTAGGTTATAAATGAAACTACAGTTTTTTTCAAGGAATGTTATCACATACCCATTCCTAAGTAGCAGATGTGAATTTAATTTGGATTTGCTGAGGACAATTTGGTTATTACCTATGGGGGCTGCAGTCAAAGATCATGTCTGATGACAAGTTTGGGAATATGCTCTTTGTCCTCTGCTATGCCCATATAACCTGGTAAGCTGGAAAATGATTGAGCTATCCCAGAACTAGTTGGAAATGTGATTGCTTCAAATTTATACATGAAAAGAGTGAGGAAGGAATAACACTTCTGGTGATCTGAGGGGGTAAAAGTTCACTAAATTCTTAAAAGTTAGTTTGAATTCTCATGAATGCCATCAGGTGCCCAAATACTTAAATTACATATTTTAGGACTCCAGTCAATCATATTCCAGCAGTGCTTTCAATCTGTACTTTTCACTTTATGCTCTAAGTAGAGGAATGAAGTTGTACTTAAAGGAAGACTATAAACATTCTGATTGCCTGTAACGGGAGTGATAGATTTTATGTTGTACATCTTTTCAGAGAGTTTTTTCAGGGACCCTTCCCATCCACAGTATTTTAGGATTTTATGGATTGATTACTAACGCTAAAAAAAAAAAAATCTGTTTCGGGACCATTTTTGCAGCAGCTTGCTCTTATGTCAAATTGATATATGGACTTTAGTAAAAGGAACTTTTGAGATATGTGAAAAAGGACTGTTCGCATTCTTCCTTCCCTAGTGTAAAGTGCATACAATTATTTTAATATCTCTTTGCTTATTATAGAGAAGAGTGTTATATTATAGAGAAGTGAATAAGCAGGTGAAACAGCATTTATAAAGGATGGAGAAAAGGATGTTGTACAAATGAAGACACAGGTTCAGAATATGGGGAGTGCACAGGCTGTGTATTTAGATATGAAAGGCTCTCTTAAAAGGTTTGCTGAAAGTGTCTGCAAGGCAGAGATATATCCTGAATATAAGGAACTAGAGCTACCACTTGAGATGTCTTAGATTTTGTATCTGAGGAGAAGGGTAGAATTCTTCACAGATACATAGAAAAGAAATAGTAAAGACCTCTCAGGCTGAACAGTAAAATTAAGAGTTTTCTTTGAGCTGTTATTATCTTAAGCCAATAGTTAAGAACTTCTTGAAACATATCAGAGTGTTATGTTAAAGCAAAATTAGAGAAGTAGGAATGAAAGCAGAAAGGATTTATCTCAGAAGCCGAAAGATGACTGTATTTCAAGAAAAATCTTGTGTCAGAAGTATTTGAAAAATATGAGGGTGAAAAAATTAAGTCTTGATTTTGCTTTTGGCTAAGAAAAAGCATAGGGAATCTTTCTGGGAAAGTTGTGTCCATGGAATAAAAGGACAGAAGTTATGCTGAAGCAGAGGAACTCCAGACACAAAGCATAATTGGAGAAAAATATGAACTCAGAGGTAACTGTAAGAGAGTATTTAAGATGCTGGTGTCAGGGAATGTAGGTGGTTGATTATTACTTGTTTCTGTTGTGTTTTTTATGAAACAGAGACAACTGAGGATTTGGACAGATATGCTCTGCCTGAAGAAATTACCATATCTACCTTTTGTCTCACTTTCATTCTAACACTATAAGGAGGACAAGAAAATAGCTTATGCAAGTCTTAGTTTTCATTATATTAATATTGGAGCTCCAGGGTCCAGAGCACTATTAAATACACTAAGATTTACAACTAACTAACTAACTAACTAACTAAATAAATAAATAAATGTATATAAAACCTTGTATGTAATAAGAACATAAGAGTGATAGCGCTGGGTCAATCCAAAGAGACACATAGTACCATACTGCACATCTGAAAGCCACCACTATCAGATGCTGAAGAAAGAGTATGAGATCAAGGGAGCATACAGCAATGTCCCTGACTACTTGCCCAGACTCCAGCAATTTATAGGTCTTGTGTTGTTTTGGTTTTTTTAATAGTTCCTCATTTAATTTTCTTCCCTGATTTAGGCAACATTGCATTTCACATTACAGTAAATTTGATGATGGGGCATAGCCTGACATAATCCTTTCAATCATTTCTGTATGGAAGAGATAGCTACAGGTAGAAGAGGTAGAAGCTGACATCTGCCTCAGTTGTGATCCTACCTAACCTCTTGTTGCAACGGAGAACTTTCTCTTACAGACGCTTGACTCAGTCTATTTCTCTTTGCATGATTTCCTTGTATAAAGTACTGTTCTTTTTTACTTACTATGATTTGCCATGCTCAAAAACGGCAGGAGGGATGACAAGATTTCAAAGGGTGACAAAAGATTAGGATTTTGTGCTTTTGTTTTGTGAAAGGTGAGGAAATAAGGGATAGTTCTTTTTGGAAAAGATTCTGTCACCACATGTTCTTTTTTTTATATCTTTATAGCTTTAAACTTTAATAACTGTGTGGTTACACAGCGAAATACCTCTCAGATTTCAGGGATTTGGTCTGAGAATCAATATTTTAGTGTCAGACTTGCAAACCTATTCCTCAAATCTCGGGTCTTAGAATAAAAACCCCTAAACAGTTGCATGACATAAGGCACATCATATTGCTTCTATCTTGAAATGCTATGAATCTTTTTTTTTTTTAAGGGATTTTGAGTGTGTCATTGTACCTTTTTATTAGTTTTATTTAGTTAGTTAGTTTTATTTTTGAAAAATCTGTTAAAACTTAAGCTGTGGCATTTCTCACGAGTGACTGAGTGTCTTTTTGAAAAGCAAACCCATTATATTTTCTTCAACCAACTGGCTTTCGTAGAACTGGTATTCTACTACATAGTGTTCTACTATATAATGCATCTTACGTGCCTTCTGAGCACACGGCACTTAAATGTAACAGCAAATTCTTCCTTCTATCTTATTTTGGTGCAGTTGATCTTTTTTTTTTTTGACAGGGAAATTCTGTGTAGTTCATTGAAAGCATTACATGGTAAAGACTAGGAGGGGTGAAGGGTAATGCCTACTTTTGGAAGTCTGCCATGTCATCTTTGCTTAATCATAACAAATATGCGTCCATTGCCCCCAAAGCCAGGATTTACTGATAGTCTGACTTAGTATCTTAAGGATTGCTTAGGATCTTCTGCATTTTGTCAGTGAAGGTTGTAGTGGGCTAAATTAAAAAAAGGTAAGTCCATAAACCCACTCAATCCCTTTAGAGCAAAATGTGACAGCACTAATCCATGTCATTGATAGCAGATATGCCTATACTTTAGTGAAGTTCAGACATTCATTTCGGTATCGATAAACCTAGTCACGTTGATTACGAAATGTTTTTGAAGCCATACACTTGCAATTTTGTCTTTGTTCCCACTTCTTCAAAGAAGCAACATGGCTAATGCCATCAGAAGAAGACTGCTTTGTTTCCATTTCATTTTAACTCCCATAAATACTAATTTGGTCATGGAATAAGAGGGCTGACTTTAGCTGAGTTATATTCACATATACACTATTTGGCCCAAGTTAGCTGATGCAGAGAAACACTGTGTTGAACAGTAAATCCATTTGAAAAATATACCTCTCAACCTGCCAAGGCCTAAATTGCCAGCTGTAATGTGGAACGGGGAATTGGAATGAGAGACGCAAATATTACTAAGGCAGAAAATCTTAAAATGCTCTGGGATTCATTCTCTCGTAAAAACACCAAACCCCTCTTCCTGCAACTTCAGTTTAAGAATCTTTCTGATTTCTGATACAAATAATTTCTGATACAAGTAATTCTTAACAGCAGAAGTAAGGAGAAAGCAAACATAGTGGGGCATGCAGATACCTTAGGGACTAAAGATTACTATATGACTAACATGACCTTCTTTAAGCGAGCATGAAAAATGCGACTCCCAGATTTTGCACTCACTAGAATGCAAAACAGGCGATGTAGCTGGAAAAATATATTACCAATAGCAGAAATAAAATCAGTGCCACAATCTAATGTAAGAGTCATTGCAGAATAATTCTTGAAGCAGTCACAAACAAAGGAAGGATAATTTCTAACATGTGCATAACTTATTTGAAGTGCCTCTAGTAAATGTTTGTACTTACAAGAAAAGTGGAATTTGGTCCCATTTATTTCCATATATCTTAAGTTCATTCTTTGGTGATATTGAATCATTTTGTAGTTTCACTATGTTCAGCCTCTTTTAGGGCATTTCTATGTTAGCTGCCAGACAACACTTTAAATTGGTGTATGCAAGTTGATAATATTTGGTTGTATTTTATTTACAGAATATGTTTGATTTATAAATAGCCCTGTTACGAACAACATGGCAGATACAGCCTGCACTTACGATAATTTTTTTTGAGTTATATGAAACAATTATTTTACTGTACTATATACAGAATACTACTACTACTAACCTACAATTTGATGAAAACCTGAAATCATTAGGAAACTCCTTACAGGCATCAGAGAATCTGCCAAAGCCAGTGAAGAGTCTTACCACATATGGAAATTGTTTCCTCAAGGCAGGCAGCTTTCCAGTTTGGTGAAAATGATCTGAAACTGTAATTGTGATTTCATGTTTGCTCATGCCCCTTTTGCATTATTTTATAACCTGTGGAAGCTGAAATGGTGGACTGTAGGAGGATATTAAGGCCCCCGGCTCATGTTTGCAGACATTTTGCAGGATGACTAAAGAAGGTCTTCGTTTTCTCCTTTGCTGCCATACCTAACACCTGGCTTTACCAGTGTAAAGTGCTGCTGTTTTCAGTTTAGAAAGTGCACGGGGCTGTGATCAGCAGTGGCGTCGGAAGGTTTCCCTTCCTGCTGTTCCTCGTGTCACTTCCATCGGAGAGAGGCGCGTACCGCCGGGACAGTCACCGCTTCCGCAGTTTCAGCATCTCCCATTCGCAAGCGTTCACCATCCAAGCCTGAACCCTAGTTTTTAACTCCCTAGGAGGCTGCTGTGGTTTTGAAGGATGCTGAATTCTCAGGCTCTCTGCTCAAGTAAACATACGTTGAGGGTCATTCTGTGGCACCGAGGCCACCGGGCGAGGAAGACCACGTCCAGGGCATCACCGCCCGGCTCAGGGGGACGTGGCTGGAAGAACGTCGGCTGGCACAGGCGAAAGCCATGACAGCAGCCGTCCTGACCATTTCACACTGCAGACACGCCAGTGATCAACTACTTGGTAATTTCAGAACACGAGTCTCAGCTAGTAGTTATTAGCGATAATTTCTAAACTTTAGCTTTGCTTTATATATTACATGAGTATACGAGTAGAGCAGATGTGCGCCCTGTCACCTACTGCATACCTCAGAGTAATGTATGGGGCACTGAGGGCTGGCTTTAAACGTTCGCAAGCCTGTAGGGGTGAAGTCTTGTTGTCTGTCACATTATTCAGTCACCAGAAATGATTATTTTGCCTTCTTTTTTTTTCTATTTTTCTTTCACTAATAGCCTTTAGGGAAAATGTGTTTATTTAAAAATATATTTGGAGGAACTATTCAAGTTTAAAAAAAAAAAACAAACACAACAAAAAGAAACCCCAAACAAGCTACACCCAAAAGACATAACAATAAAGTCTTTCCTTGGTTATTTCAGTGTCCTGGCAGGTAACAGGTTAAATAACACTCTGCTTTCTGCCCTGGAGTTCCTGGCTGGAGAGTTTTAAGAGGCATTTTATCCATTTCAGGTGCTAAAAACCATCCTTGAGCTGCTCAGAGTGGATGCTCTCATGGCTAGGTCTCTCTCTATTCTTCAATAAAAGCATTTCCTCCCATCCTTCCTTCCTTCCTCCCTCCCTCCCTCCGTCCCTTACTTTCTCTTCTTTTTTCCCTTCATTTCCTATGAGAGAGAGGGAACACTGTTGGTGACTGAGTCATTTTCTTCTCACTCTCCTGTTTTTCAATAAACATTTTAATATATATGTATATGTTATACAAACACAACTATATATGTGACATTTCATATGTTTATATAAATAAACATATATATATATATAAACCACAAACATATACACATATATATAAAAAGCATTATATGTATAAAATGATAAATATATATACACAAAAAAGCCCTGACTTCAGGCTTCTTTCCCCTGTAATTCGTCTTCTAGAAGTGAAATCAACAACATTTTGTATTCCTTATCATAAGGAATATTAAACATTGGAGCTCATTCCTTTGGCTTGCTGCCATGTCTCGTCTGTGCACAGGAGTCAGGGCAGGTAGGAAGGAGCAGTTGGGTGTGCGATAAGAAGACGCCCTCATCCACTCCTATCTGCTGTTCGTTTAGGAGCTCTTTCTGGGGACTTCCCAGGAAATGGAGCAATCAGACTGGATGAAGACTGTGCTGATGATAAACTGAAAGATAAGCTGTAGGACTAGGTGGAATCTCCTTCTGTACCATATGTTTAAGCTCCTATAATGAGAAGTTTGAAGATACCCGGAGTTCTCTATTTTCTGGAATTCTTGGAAAACACACCCCAAATTCTCTCTCTCAAGTAAAAGTACTTAATATAAACTTTTCAGAGTTCATGCCACCATAATAATGGATATCATAAGCAATGCTCTGTTTCTTTCAATTCATTAATGAATTTTAGCTTTTGAAGTAAAAAAAAAAAATCTTTTAAGTGGTGAGTTTAGTTGCTTCTGCAAATTTTCTGAAAAGGTCTTTACTATTGTTAAAGAGTCACAGCAGTGTTGAAATGTGAGAAATTACTTGTATTTCTGTATCTCCATCTTAAAAGAGAAGATACGCATTGAGAAAATTGTCTGCCATCTTACTGTTTCTGTTTGAAATTATAAGATGTGGCATAAATATGTGGCCAGAACAAGTGTGAAGCATTTAAAGCACTGAAAATCTTTCAATAGGGACCTAGACAAGCCAAATTCATTTGTCTTGCAGTCATAAAAACTATGGAGTGCTATTAAAACAAATGATCTGAAAAAAATGAAAAAGTATAGATATGGGGCAGGAGAAAAGGCACTGAAATTGTCTTGTGAGGTAACTTGAGTTCTAATTCCCATTAAGAAAATGGAATGATTATTACATTTCTACATATTCAGGAGTTGATAAATATGTTAACATTTTTTCCCAGTGCAATGAAAGAATATCCATTTGAAAAGCATTTTATGCATATCCTTTTGTATGTTCTTTTTTTTAGATTTAATTTCTTTTTTCCCAGATTGATATCTTTAAGTTGAATTAATCAGAACTTAGAATGAAAAGTAAAATGGTTCTGCATTGGATTGTATGGCTTAGTAACAAGAATAGAAAAAATAACTTATTTTATTCCACTGTGGCTGTGCTGAAATAAATGTCCAGTTTTACAATATCTGCATATATTCAGAGTTTTCTGAATATTTAAAAAATATATTTCTTGGAATTGCTGTAAAATTTAGTTTGGTACAAGGAGATGATTCAAAATGTGAAGTATTGGTATAAAAATATTTGCGTCAGAGATGAGGATAAGCAAGCCTTTAACATGGCCTCAAAACACTACAGTGCCTACAATTTATTTTCATGTTTGTGATGCTGCTAGGATTACTTTAGGGACGTTGTTAGACATGTGCTTAAATTTTATTTCTAGTAATGCTGCTTTCTGATCTGACATGTACAACAATCTTAAAAACACTACGAAGATGCATGTCTACATGAGAGTACATTTAATACTATTGTGCATATGCTGTGAAGCAGATGGTATGTTCAGTAAGTTATTCATGAAGGATATGCTTTGCATCACCACTTGAAAGAATTAAGTATCTTGTTTGCTAGTCATATCCTGTTAAAATCTTTTTTCACCCCTTTGTTCTTAGTATAAGTGTCCAATGGGATAAAATTAATCCCTTCAACCATATGTGTTATGCAGCACAGAGATCATAATATGATTTTTTTTACTTTTTCAAAGTAACTTTTATGAATTTTTTTCTGTATATAATTCATGATTTAGTGAGCATATGGTAGTTGAAGTCCTACAACTTTTCTTTTTGACTAGTTTTAAGACTAATGTCATCCTTTTGATCATCAAAAATACGAGAGATTCTGAGATACTTGAAAATGCCTTATTCCCTAGCAGTGTTTTCAAAAAAATGCTATAAATTAATTTCACATCTTCTAAACGTCATGTTCAAGTGAGTAATATGATAAAGTGAGCTTCACTGCTAACCTCGATATGTGACTTTTAGCAGAAAGAGCAACAATCTGTCTAACGTGGACAGCTAAAATAGTAAAGGCTATATATGTGATAGGGCGGTTGGAGAAAGGGACACTCTCTGGGAGGTTTAGCTAAATATGAACTTCTTTCTGTACTTGAAAGAAAGTCTTAGAAATCGTAGGTTAGTGCCTTGGCCAGGTTGTCCTCTGGTCGGTGAAGTCCATGAGATTGCCTCCCACCGCATGAATGAACCCAGCGACCAGAGCGGTTTGCTACCTACAGATCTCTGCTAGAAGCGGATCTCAACCTGCAGGTCCTATTACCTGCAGCAATAACCTAACACAGTTGTTATCATTTCCAAGCAGAAATAATGTGCCCTTTCCAGCTGTTTTATCTGGAATGACAGGTTTCAAGCTCAGTCCCATCCTCCCTAATTAGGAGGCCTTGAAGATCTTAGCCTGGGGGTTGTTCAAGCAAAAGGTGTTCTCCAGCACAAACATATTTTATCTCCGATACAAGTGTGCTTTCGTGGTCTAACTGCAGTTAGTTATTATAGAGACATACACATTTCGCTTTGGGCAAACACCGTGAGCAGCATTTGTATTCAAGACAATAGGCACTCATCAGCGTAAATTCCTGTCTACTATGCAAGGTGCATCTTTTGATCTTTTAGAAGGAGCTGGAAAATTGGATGGCATTTGCAAAAGTCTTTTCAGCTGAGAAATGTCAATAAAATAATCGTGTTGAGACCAGTACATGGAATTGACTTCTTGGAGGGGCCACAGGGATGGTTACAGGTGCAGGAATGAATTGTGTAGCTCTTGATTACATAGACCGGAGTTCACAGATGAGACATGGTGCACAGGCTCCGCATCTCCAGGCTGTGCCACAGTCTCTCGTTTGACGTGGCGAATTGGAGTGGAAATACCAGGATACAGGTTTTCACACTTTTTTTATGCATCGTATATGGAAATGCTTTGTAAATACTTTGCCTTCAGCACACTAGTAAATACATAAAGGCAACAATGAAGTGTGATTGCACTGTTATGGTTGGTGCATGTTAACAAATGGGAGTAAATGCATAACATAATTTCTTTCTGAAATGTTCTTTCACAGTCTGGCTCCCCACAAACACTCTTCCTCTGCGGATTTATGCAAATCTTCAGTGTTTAATGTGTCTCTCTGCGGGTCACTGCTCCCTATCCACACTACTTCCATAAATAAATAGAAATAATTGCCAGTGGTTTAAAATTATTAGCATTCATCTATTGCCTGTGTTTGTTGTCAATCCATTAATGTGAAAACATTACTGTTATTTTTATTTTTTTTAAATACATCTGGAAGAAGCAATCTAATGAGTATACGTAAGTCTTTTCTCCTCCTACTTAGATATCGCTACTTTGAACGCAACATTCTTCAAAGTTTATACTTTTAATAATCCTATAAAAATGTCCAGGTGTTTGTGAAGTACAAATGCAAGTGCTGTACTCAGTGCAATATTGCAGGATTGCCCAGGTAAGCTGATGGTTCATTAAAAGACTGGTTTTAATATATAGGAGAGAAGTAATCAAGAAGTGGAAATGAGAAAATAATCCAAATGGAAATACAGGGGAAGGGAAAAAAAGGCTTAAGGGAACATGTAATATCAGTGCTTCCTTGCTAAGAACGTGAGCATATCATATGTAGGAAGGAGAAGGTGGTAGATTGGTGAGTCTACTGCTAGGAATATAGAATATAGGTTTTCCTGATACCAAATTAAGATCTTCAAGTTTACTGATTGATATGTGCTGCCTTTGCTGTTCCTGGAGTAGCCAGCAGCATGTAGGAATTAAACAGTGCTTACTTGAGCTGCAGAGGATCACTTCAAAGTAATCTCTCTGTTGTTTGCACGTTAATAACTTCCTGTAATTTTCAGTAAAGTATTTCTCAGGAAAGTTTCCTTATTCAGTGGCCACAGAGGAGAGAAGCTGATGATGCTACAACAGCTGCTGAAGATACACATATCTGAAGATGACATCTAATGCTTGAGACTGATTTTTTTTTTTTTTTCCAGTATGGGGGATCTTTTTAGCTAGAGGTTGTATGTATTAGCTCTTTGAGATTTTCACGTGTAAGTTCTGGAATAAAAATATTTAGTATTTTTATTTTGGTTTCTGTAAGTATTAAGCAAAGATAATGGTTAAAGAATAGCAAAACCCAGAAGATAGATACTGTTTTACAGTACTTGGATATTTCAAAGCACAAGACAGTGACATAAGAATATGTGTAGGGGCATATCAGATTAGACCAAATGTTCAGTCAATTCGTATCTTGACTAAAACAGATTAATAATGGGGTATTGACAGCCTAGGTAAGAGTCTAAGCTGAAAGCAACATTGCACAGAAATTTTCCCAGGACTTCCTGAGCCATAATGGTAGGTTTAGTGATTCCCAAGTGGGCTTTTTTTCCATGAATTTGTCCAGTCAGTTTTGGAAGCTTTGTAAAAAGTTTACAGAGTTCCTTACCTTAATTTCATGTTGTGTGAGACAAGTTATGTCTTCCTTCCTTTGTTCCTTTTTTTGGTTTGGTTGGTTTTGGTTTTGTTTTTTGTTTCTTGTTTGTTTTGATAGTAAGTCATTGCCTTACTCCCTGTATCAGAAAAGAGAATGGACAGTCTATGTGCACCTTGTTCAGACCACTGAGAATTTAATAGGCCTCTATTATATCTGGGTCCTCTATTTATCTCTCATCCAGGCTGAAGGATCCTTGACTGTTCTGTAGTCCCAGGTACAGAACACCTGTAAAGATCCCTGATATGTTAGATGCAGTTTAATAATCCAGAAATGCATATTTTAAGCAGCTGAACAGCAAGAGGCCTCTGTGGACTTCTGGAGTTCTCCCAAGCATTAGCTGATTTTGCTCATTTGAAGTTTACTAAATACTTCGTTGCTCATTTAGAACGTGTATACCTCCTTGAGTCTATCCTTTATAATTCTTCCTAGAAATATAGGTTTGATAATAAGAAGCAGCAAATCTAAATTATTTAAATGTGATCTTTGTGGTAATTTAAAATTTAAAAAAAAAAAAAAAATCAGAGTCTCTTAACTTTGCTCTTTGACAGGTACATATCCAAATAGGGCAAGATCACTTCACATACACTGAAGTTTATTAACTGACATGGTGTGCTATTAACAATGACATTTCCAAACTTGATGTTACTGACAGGGGCTTTATGACTTAATTCAATTGTTCAGACTTGATTTTTGGAAACTTTTGTCTGAGTTTGTGTGAAAATGTAGATGGAGATTAACGATGAAACTAGAAGGAGTGAAAGAATGAACTTTATTGGCTTTTAAGGTTTGGGATTTTTTTACAAGACAGAATAAAGCAGAATTAGGGAGATTACATTTGTTGGCAGATGTCACACAGGATTTGCCATTTCCCAACTAGCTTTGTGCTGAATCTTGTTAAACAAATACTACTTAGCTCTCAGTTTGCAATTTTGAGCTGGATTTTAAATACGTTGTTGCCAACTCTTTCTGTATATAATCTTACAGTTTTGTGGATTCTGTGGAAACCCAAACTATGGGAAGGTGAGAAATAGAGTTAGTCATTCTGCAGTTCCTGTCTTGCTGTGATTCCTTACCACAACACGTCCTTCTTGGGTGTGCGGTGGAAGAAATAGCATTATCACCCTCCCCCAGCTGTTTGCAGAGCTTAGCCAGATCCACACCTTCTCTGAGTGATGCTTCTTTGTTAAGTAAATGTTGTGTGGACAATTATGGACAGAGTACTTGTTTGAAAAAAAACCCCAACTTTGGACCTTGGCATACGGTAATACTTGTGTTGGGAATGAAATTGCCCAAACAGTTGATTGCTGTCTGGATGGAAATGGGAGTCTTCATTGCAAGGGTCTTTCAATGGTATTGTTAGATTGGACAAGACTCCCCAAACCACTCTTCTACTTGCTTGTGGTACTACGTAACCGCTACAGTGCGTGCATGGTCCATTTTCAGGAGCTATCTTAAATGACATAGAAAACGTCTTCTAACCATCTTAAAAGTATGTGCGAAAGACTGTCCTACATGAACATTTCTGCACCCGCGGCAAGTTTCTACAGGCTATTTTCAAGTGGCTTACCTACGTACGATTTGATCATTTCCCCAGTAGGAACTGACTGGGACACTCTACTCGGGTCGTTAATCAAGGCGTTTAAGCTCACAAATTGAACAAGGCACGGCAGGAGCTGCCTGGGGGAATCTCTACAACTCTCTGCAATTCCCACCTGGAGAGCTCCTGTAACTGTAGCTCCTCAGTCAAATAATTAATCGTGATGGAAGGTGGCTGAAAGTTCAGTCAGTCACTTAGCTTCAAGTCAGCCAGTCCGTTAGCTCATCTGTGCAGAAGACTGGCCTGGGAAGTCCTGGGCCACCCAGGGAATTCATTACTGGGTGTGCACACAGGCGCAGCCGTGACATCCAGCTGCACGACGGTTGCAGCTGTGGACAAACTTGAGCCTCATACTTGGAGTTCACCTTCCATAGCCCATGCCACAGAAGAACAACAGGAGAGGTGCCTCAGCTGGAAGGGACATGGAAAGACATCAATCATGGGCTTTCCTGCTCCCCCTCCTGCAAACCATGACTTAATATCTGCAGCCAAATTGCCCCTCTACCCACAAACCCCAAATATTTTGCCTTCTTCCACTTATTGATGTGACAGCGTTTCTATTCTTAGCGGCTGTAAAAAGTCTCAGTATCCCACCAACTTCTTGCTTTAGGACCCTGTGGCATAAGGAAAAATTCTGGATTCCTGATAATATTTGCACTGGCATTATTGGAGGTCTATCTTCAGGTTTAGGGGATTAATTAGATAATGGCCTGCGGTTCTTTTTGCTAAATTATGTGAGTTTTGCCAGTTGTCAGTAGTAGGACTGGGCCTAGTGGGTACAGAGAATTGTGAGTATGAGAAACAGCAGTGAAGTCTTTTACTGCTATTATGTCATTAAGAGCATGCCTCCTGCTTTGTCTTTAAAATAAAATTCGGGTTAAAATACCCACAAACATCACTTCGAAAACCTCATAGTATATCTCTCTTACTAGTGAGAGCTGACAGCAACACAGTTCTTGGGTCAGTCACCAGTCTGTCTGGTTTGCTTTCATAAATTTAAAAGACCCCCAAAGAGCCCTGCAACAGTTAGACCTACTCTTCCGTGTCCTCTTGTGTTAGTGAGGATACTTGAACCGTCAAATGAAGCTTCGTTTTGAATCATCTGCCTGGACTGACAGCTTGACATCTAAAATGAAATGTTGTCCCATGAGGATAAATATTTTAAAAATATATCATTCGGTTTGCTAATGTCATGATTTTAAAAATACAGGGTCAGCACTGTTTCAGAGAGCTTTTTTTTTTTTTGCTTTGACTTTTACTAGCCCAGATAGGTTGACACTTACGTTGTCATTATTATTCTTTAGCAATACCACTCAATGTTTCTTTCCCACCTCTACCATTCCTGCAAATAAAAAATTAAAAAAATAAAAAAAATAGATTCAATATTATTGAAGTGTAACACATTATTTTGTCCTTGCCTGCCAGTCTTTCAGTAATGCACAAAATGTCAATGTGGCTCCTTTAAAGTTCTTTTGGAGGTGGTGCACTTTGAAATACATTCTTCCAGACAATTGTCTCCCTACTGAAATTTGAACCCCATTTCATCTGGGATTTTATGAAACCCTCCGAATTCCCATTTCCTCGAGGATGCTACTGAAAATGACAGTTCTTTAACTGTTAGATTGGCGACAAGATGCCACAGATGGAATATTTGGTATGTCAAAAAATATTTTGCAAACCTTCTGCCCCTCTGGGAACATTAGCTCCTGTTTACCACGCTGAGCTTCAGAAACAGCTGAATTATCCTCAGACATGAACGCTGGTTAAGTGCATGCCTTGCTGTCAACAATTTTAGTTGACACAGTAACTTTTTTTTTAATCTGAGCAAAATTTCAGTTTAACATAACCTGGAAAGTTGACCCCTTCCTAATTGGCCGATATGCCTGGGAAATGCTGTAGCTTGTATGCCAGGGAAAGAACACAAAGACTGCCAATGAATATGAATACAAATTGATATGAACTACCCCACATGTTTGCCTAGATTAAGAGTATGTCTGTGATATATTTAAGCAGTTAACTGTGTCTCTCAGTTTCTGGTCCAAAGGCCTTTATAGATTTGTCTTTTTGTTTTGCTTTATGTTGGTTTGTCTGACCAGTCTCTTTATATTTTCTTTTAAATAGATTATTCCAGTCTTGCTGCTGTGTCACTAATTGGTTTTGTTGCTGAAGTAGCATCATCTGAAAGCAAAACATTCTGTACTTGAAACAAGGACCTTTCACATATGCTTCACTATATTGCTGGGGACATACTCTCCTGCGTTTTTTTAAACCTGTACAAACCTTTACTTTAATTTCCAAAATCTTTTGAATTGGTGCAAACTATATTCACTGGTTTGTAGGGCTTCTTCCACCACTGATTTTTGTGTATGTACTTCTAATGACTTGTGGTGTAGAGATACTAAATCTTGGTGGCCCAGTTATACAGCATTTCATACCAAAGGTTTCTACGGTGTCCCACATTTCATAACTCGGCTCATAGCTTTTCATAAGCGGGTTCAAGCTCACTGCCTGCAGCCAGAACTCCTTGCATTCACTTGCTCCCCTCCTCCTCCCTTACTCCATATTGTTGGGGCCCTCATGTGCCATCCTTCTAAAACTCACCAGTTTTTATCCTGCAGAAGTGCAGCGTCTCCTCATTTCCCACCTCTCCCTCCTGCATTGGTGCTCTTTGTTCTTTCACCAAGGCGAGCAGCTCCATGTATGCATCCATCCCCACAGTGCTATTGAAACCGCTTCCCTTCGATTTTCACCCTCCCCGCCTCTTTTCAGGGGTCTTCTTTGCTCCAGGTGGGGATGTCCACAAAACTCGAGTGTGCCTCCTGATGGCAGCTTTCCCTGACGCAGGTTCCTGAGGCTCCCTCACCCAGGACATCTGGAAATCTCCTGTTCCCCACCTCCCTAGTGATGGTGGCCATGCAGGGTAGGCTTTCAGTGTTCATTCAACAAAAGGAAAACTGCTTTTCTTCAAAGAACTCCCATCTGGTCTGTCACTCTTCACCTCTTTTGTCCATTGGGAAGGGGAGACCAAAGCCTGTGTTAGTGCCTTACTTCTAGATTTAACTAAGACACAGTTTTCCTTACTGAACAGAACTTTTTTCTCTAAGCAAAAAGCATTGACAAGACTCACATTATAGATACAAAATTTAAGATATAACTGATTAATCTGTACAGTAACTTCTTAAAAGTCATAGAAATATCAGAAATGTGAGCAAAAATGAGGGATTTATTTTCTGGCTATGCATATTTTGGTTAAGCTGTTTTCACTAACATCATGTGAGTAATAATATTTGAATGAAGTTGCAGTTGTTTTTCATAAAGAAGTGGAGGAAGTCTGGTCTGGATTGAACAGCCAGAAGAAGAGACAGAGTAGATTAAAACTGTATGAAGCAGAAATCCATATAGGGAGATAGGAATTGATCAGATACTTATTTCCAGAAACATAAACATGAAAATGCCTCCCACAAACACATCTATGCTTGCAAATACACCAAAGCAAGTATGTCAGCATATAGTACAGAACAAACTTTTTTTTTTTTTTAAATTGTTGGAAAGGCAGTTGCTCAGAATACAGATTATCTGAAAGTGCTATAAAGATGTTTTTCCAAGGCTAATCTAATCTTGCATTGACAGCACTGTACAACTATACTGCATAACGGTAGCCACTGCAGAAACGCTGAAGCTGGCAACATCTCACACCGACTCTAGAATCATGGAATGTAACTTCCAGTTAAGTAATCAATAAGCAATGCAACTGCATTTGTATGATGCCATATCCAAACTGTATTCCTGCTGAGAAATGTTCTGTCTTAGGTGTAATGTTGCATTTTTGTTGGGACATGTGCATCATGCTGAGGTGCCTCATGCAGATACAGGAGCTTGGTCAGCATTAGCTTCAGGACCTCAGTGATCTGCAGCGTGGTGGAAGGATGCCCTGTGGAGTCCCTTGCTTACACATAAGAAGAGTGCTTTCTCTGACTCTTTAAAAAAAGATGTGTTTATTGAGTGTGCCACTGAGAAGTCTGTGTGATGACTTCCCTTTACTTTCATGTTTATGATGAATTATAAGTTATCAATATTCTCAACAGTTTCAGCAATTAGCTCTTAAAAATCTGAGTCATCTAAATCTGCAAATAAACTTATTTTCTGTGCTGCAGCAGAACATTCATCTTTCGTCGGCTACGTTTGGGCAAGACCTCTTGAAGCTGAAAACTGCAGTATTTTTCACTTACAGGACAATGCCCCAGTGGAAGACATCAACAACATAAATACTGTACTGGGAAAAAATTAAAACGTAATCGTAGCTCCTCATGTTGATATTAAGCTTTGCACTTGTCTTCTCCCCTCTAATTCTCTAATTCAAATTTCTGTGCCTGTCATCAAGTGTACAATGTACAGAATCTTATAAACACAACAAACTGGTATGTGAATCGAGTTGTGCAGAGAGCCAGGCTGTTGCGCTGGGAGAGCTGTTCCTGAAGGACATACCAATTTGTGCATTGTGTTTGTATGTAATTCTGCCGTGACTAGACAGATGGGTGGCTGTAAATGAAGTATCTTCCTATTCCCTCTGAGACGTATGCAGTAATGTCCTTCTTTAGATGTTCTGTCATGGCAGTGCACACAATTAGCTACAGAATATTAGTTACTCTGCAGGATGCAAATCAACATCTTTCTGTAAGCGTAGTAAAGGCACAAACCTATCAAATGGTATCAAGATACCAGATTTTCACATATACCCAGCTTATATTAGTGATTTGGTTGCTCACCAGCTGAGTCAGGGGGAGAGAGTATAATGAATGGACAGTCTTATGTTTATTTGTAATGAACCACAATTTAATGTTTTCATCTCCTTGCCCATTTAAATGCAAAAGAGCACATTTCACTTTGTAATGAACCACACACACTGATGTACAACTTCACTGAAATATCAATTCCTTCCAAAGCTTCTCATTGAGATGTAATAGCTTCACAGTGGAGACTGACATTGTGGTTAAACACCAGTAAGGATCTAAGTCAGAAGTAGACTCTTCTTTAATGTCCTTTATATAGAAAGGAGAAGTACATCCTGCTGTTAAATTTAGTATTTTTTCAACCTGGAGGATTTCCCTGAAATTTTTTGAGACCGTAGCTACACCACGAGTTATCTGGCTATCTGTTATGAGCTTGCTGGGTAGATTGCTTTAATTGAACAATAGACGGGTTTGATTAAACACCTCAATCTGATAGGTGCATATAAAGAAAGACCTGATCTCTGCCCAGGATCATCAATAGGCTGAGTATGTGTCATTTTGTTCTTAGACATGAAGTCTAACTCATTTCTCTTGCAAAATCCTGCTCTGAGTCTGAATGCCCAGTGGGTGCTGTGCTGCCCTGAGAATCAAGTTCCAAACTGGGACCTGAAACCCCAGGACATGACATAATTTCGGAAGCACAGAAGTCCTTCGATAGCCTCTGTAAAATGCCTACCTTTCTCAGTCACTGTGCAAATGTAGCAATTCTGTTCACACTTATTTTATTCTGAGCCATGTTGTGGAAAGATCTAGACTCTTCTTGCATCAGTCCTGTTTTCAGCAGTTGGTCATCTTACCTTTCTCAGACAATAAAATTAATAACCCTCTGGAGGACCTAATTTCTCTCTATTGATTATAAGGTAGAATAGGGATGACTGGCTAGACGAAGGTGTCTGAAAGCTTGTTGTGTAAATTAGTGTTTGATAACCTTACCCTTAAATACAGCAAAACCTTTTAATGATTACAGTCTGTGTCTTCATAATCTGCTCTCTGTTGGCATTTCACTCAACAGAAAAATACATTTATTCTAAAGCTTGCATATGGCTTTTGGAAGGACTAAGTCACCAGTAATTTTTAAATCATAATACAAGTTCATAACTTAAGTTTGTTCACACGTGCTTTTTTCACTGCATTCAGACAGTACTCATAAACAGAGGTTCCTCTCGCCTACTCCCAGATAACAGTTCTGTATGTTCCGATCTGCTTTATTTTAAGCTTTTTCTTGATATGTGATGAAGCACCACAAATTTGCATCCAAATCTTACAATTTATCACATGTGAAGCCCTTAGAGAAGACAAGACAATATTATGTTGTTAACAATCCTCTTCTTTCCTATTTCCACAAGAACTTGCTGATGAGCCTTGATGATACTGTAAAAGTAGGAGAGAGAAAATATTTCTATCACATTTAAAATGAAAAGGCCTTTGAGAAAATGAGTCTTCAGCATGATATGCCAGGAATGATCTTGAGTGTTGGCTCAATATTTTTTGGAAAGCCAGAAAACTGATCTCCATATCAAAGTAAGATAGAGATCTTTTACAGCAATGCAAGCCAAATATTAAGACACTTCAGGGAGTCTGAATGTGGATTAAGCAGTTCATGTAGCTACCCCTACTATAGTCTCCTGTCACAGTTGGAAATGTTTGGTTGTGTTACTTATGGCAGATTTCAGAGTGACCGTGTTTTCCAAGCGTTTCTTTCAGTCATTTACTACCAAGTCTAATAGATTGTGGGGGTTTGTTTTTGTTTGTTTGTTTGTTTCATACCTACTTTGCAGGAGACTTGCATTTGTTGTGGAAGAATTTTCTGTCCTGTGATTGTTGAGACGAGTACCCATGTCTTCTGGAGCACAAGTGTTCCTTTCAATGATGAATTATTTGTCCTTCTACTGAGGGCAGTATTTCTGGTTGTCCAGTGGGGGAACTATTGAAAGGTTAAGGCTTTAGCATTACCCTACTTGAACTCAAGCCTGTTACATTACTGCAACACTGCAAAATTTCAAACCATCTGTTACGTTCCTTCTGAGATTCCTGACTCAAGAGAGATCTTGAAAGGGAATAACACTCGCCCTGTCCCCAGGCTTCTTCCAACGTAGATAACACTGAAAACAGTTTAATAACTTAAGCATTACCATCATTTTGTGTTGAGTTTTCTTCTCTAAAAATGAAAAAACCATCCTCAAATCCAGATTTTTATTGTAAAGATCCATTGCCTTCTCATGTGCTTTTTCAGTCTTGTGCTGTCTTCTCTAGTACATTTGTTCAGCTCTAGAAAGGTCTCAAAAGCAGGAGTACTAAACCAGAAGCACCTGCAAGAGTTCTCTTCAGGAATGAATTTTCTCTGTTCATAACAGAAGTTGTTTCTCACTCAGTCTGTGCAGAAATTGATGTAAAAGTATGGCAAACCCAAATATGCACTAAGATTAATATCATATAAAGCTCTTCATATCTGCAAGGATCCACTGGATCTAGTCATTTTGTACCACCTCAGTGGTTGTTTTGTAAGCATAAAGTCAATGTGAATTACTACTTTGAAACAAATTAGGTTTATTTCCATTCAGTTTGAAGATGGGTATTTTTAAATACGTTGCTTCTAGTACAGCTAGTGTACTTTAGCTATATTTAGGTGTAGTAACCAGGCTAAAAGTAGCAAGTCATCCAGTAATTCTTTGTTTAATTCTTTAAATGCACATAGGCTGGTAGTGGGTATACCACACTGAATTTGTCGCTACAGCCTTTGCATTCATTTATCTTGCCTGACAGCAGCTTCATTCTCTTGCTTGGGCTTTGGCCAGCTCAGATTAACTACTTACACTGAAGCATATATTACAAGGATTGTGCCAGATCTGCATAGTATTGGCAAGTTTTTGGAGAAAGCCTTGTGCCCCAGAGGTCTAACATGTCTAGCCAATTTGGAGTGACTGTTAGGAACCCCGTTCCTGTTACCTACAACCATTCATTCTGGCTGTGATTCAAAGAAAGCTCTTCCTCTGGCAAAAGAAAAAAAAAAGAATTTTTGAGTTGGAACAGCCTCATGTCGCTTCCTTTGAGTGTCAGTATATTATGAATAGATGTCTTATAAATATAAAATCTGTTGAAGTATTATGGCAAGCTGAATTTTGTATCCAGATGACTGACTTACACTGTATTTGTGAAACATGATTTCTGAGCTTTTAAGTTCAAGTTATAGGTCACTTCCATTAGCAAATTCAGAACAGAAGTTTGACTAGCATTGGTTATTTCACAGAAAACTTTTTAAATTATGACATGCAGGCTGCTGGTCATTTCATCAGTTCTTCTGATGCTTTTCTACTGAAGCCTTTGATAAATGCTAATCCAACAAAGGTTTAACATTGTTTTTAAAGCCAGCTTCTCATTTTCTCAGAAACCACCAGATGCTTCTTTGATCCCCTTTTGCACCTCTTGTCTTTTCGTCTTATTTAAAATTACTGTGTCCGTTTTGGAGTTTTTTAAACATGCTCGCATCCGCTCTTTTGTGGTTCATCAGAAAAACCTGCGCACAATTTTATCTTCTTAAAAATAAGCTCCGTGTCTCCTACTAGCATTTCCCTTTCTTGATATTAGAAGTTAGCAAGTAATTAGAGTCCCAAGGATGCTTTGTGTTAGAGAAGAAAATGACAATGAGCTTGATTCCCTCTTTGTACTTCCTTTGTGAAATAAATAGGGTTATGTGGAAGTACCGTTCCTGAAACATGGTATGGTAAGGAGATGTTGCTTTTATTCACAGATTCAGTTCTTCCACCTGGCTGCTTTGTTGCCTGCTGCCTCTGCTTCCCTCTGCATTTTTTTAATCACCGTGCCTCGGAGATAGGCAGGCCTTTGTACGATCCAGCGGAGCTGTTGAAACACTGTGCCCATGTTTGCCTGGCACCTTCCTTTGAGCAGGGAAGTGGCCTGGGTTTGTTCTCTCCCAAAACTCCTGTTTCGGCAGTCTCCTTCCCTAGAGCTGCTCGGGGGCTGTCCCAGCCATCTAGGAAGCGGCGTTGGCAACAGCCGCCGTTTCCAAGTCATTTAACCAAAGCATAACCTATCTGAGAAACTGTGTATGAAACACAGTTGGGGTTGGGCAAGGTGACCTGCAACGGTCCCTTCCAACCTCAACCCATCTGTGGCTGATTCTGTGATTGTGAACAAACTCTGTATGGAAATTCCCAGGTGGGAAACATGGTGGCCCTCAGCTATCCACATGAAAAGTGGAACTAGGTATACATCTCCAGACAATGACCCACTGAAGATCTCCTTGCCATCTGCAAAACACTGCCTTCCTCCTTGTTGACAATAGTGGAAATGTCTCACCTACCTCTCTGTTAACACTTCACTTACTTCGGTTGTATGACTTTTCCTTGATCTCCAGGTATGCGTGTAGGTATTGGAGTAGAACGGTTTACATGAATTTGAAGGGACATCTGATTTTAACAGGCATGGGTTTGAAGAATTCCAGTTACGCTCTGGAATGAAGGACCTAGAATCTCTCTGTATTAATTCATCTTCTTAGCTGATCTGGTGACTAAATAAACATGTCTCCATCTCCTCCATAACTGAACTTTTATCTTTTCTGCTAGAGCATTTGTTTTCTTTTTGTGATATTCTACACATCTTTTAGTATTAAATTGTCTTAATCAGTTTGAGTATTGGGACAAAATAAAAGGCAATTACTAAAATCTGAACTGTAGAATAAAGATATGTTCTATCTTTAATAGACAATTTACAGTATAAATTTATATAGAGTTAGGACGAACATTCGTTAGCATTAATTTCTTTTTCATAATACCCCTAGCTGAACAATTTGGGAATAGAAAGCAGGTTGTAAGTCATATCAATTTTCCTGTACCTGTAGGCAATATTTAGGTCTCGAAAGCAAAGCAAGAAAGGAAACATTTTCTTTACTCTTAAGACACCTCCAGTATTTCAGAGCTTTTTGCAGTACTGTACTGGAGTAAAACCAGTATCTTTTGGAATTAAAACAGGAGTATAAAGATGAAGTTACATGTCTGAATCAGGGAGAACAGCAGTGTCAACCTGTCTCTCAAACATCACATATGAGCTTGGTGACCACCTGCCTATTGAATGTAGGTGTATATGTGCTCCCTTTCACAGATGATAACCAGTAATTCCATCTTTGCTAAAAGCCAGACCACGTTTCTCTGGAAAGCTTCAGTTCTGCAAGCCAACTGAGAAATTATTTTTGTCCAGAAGTTCCAACTGCCTTCATCTGCAATATTCTCTTTGAAATACCAGCCTAATTTATCATAGAAAAATGGAGATCCATGCTTTTATCTTTTGCTGCTTTTAAATACATTTTAAGTAACAGTTTCACATGTTACTACCTGAAAGAAACACAAAACCAAAAGCTGCTTCTTCAAATTCCCTTTTGTAACTGCTCCTCAGTCTTTCCCTGTGTTTTTAGTCAGTTCTTCTGTTTCCATGGAGCTGTACGACTTAGTAGACATCTGGGTAGGGAAACAAGAAAAAAAGCCACAAAACTAGCGTGCGTATCTTATCTGACATTTTCAGAAGAAAAACACTGCGTTTTCTTTCACTATCAGGAATGTAAAAATGGGCACATTTTGAGTGTTTTGAAAGTTTCGGTTATTCTTCAGGCAGAAGTATCATTACTGGAGCACTTCAGCAAAGCTCTTTTCTCCCCGTTGAATTGTAAGCGTTCAGCAGATTATGGCAGCTGCAACAGGGTTTAGATTTCATCCCTTCTTTTGTTGAGAGCCAAATAATTCCCTTTCAGTGAGAATAGCATTAACAATACTTCTCTGTATTTGTGGGACTTTTATAATCTTTTTGTAGTTCAGGACATTATTTGTAACACAAGATTTTCCTTGTTCAGGTACGCTGTGGCCTGATCACAGTGAAAAGATTCGTCGATCAGTCAACCTCTATATGCCTATACAATGGCTCATCAGTTAATCAGTATGCTAATTTAATTGCTACTTGTCCCTTGCCAGGTTGGTAAAGATGCCATTGTGGTCCCCATAAATTAAAAATAGTATTGTGCTAATGTAATAGCAATTGCAATTAATTATTCATAAATTCTTATTTATGTGATTATTCTTTTGACTGTGATGTAAATGATATTTAAACCCTAGGCTCTATTTTTGGAAAACTTAATGGCAAAAAAAGAACTACCATTTAATCTGAGGTGAATTGAATCTCTAAAGAATAAAGGGAGAAAATAAAAGGAACTGTGATCCACTTCCTGTTCTTTTCTTCAGGTCCATGGACCATTACACAGTGAAAAGGTTAACAATTTGCTTCTAGAATAACAAGCTTCGGATTGTTCTGCTTTAAAAATGCATTTGTTATCTTCTTGAGTGCTGGAAACTACCTAGACGACTTTGTATCCTTATAGCCCTCAAATAATACTGAGGCATACACAAAAAGCAAAAAGGTGGGAGTTGTACCCATTAAAAATAATGCAGGACAGAAATAGCTGATTAGAGGTGACAAAGTAAGACTTTCTGTCTGTGGGCTTTTGTACTTCGCAGTGATTTTCTGCTGATTCTAGTAGCAGTATCTCTTGTAGCAAGGTAGGGCTCTCCCTGCCATCCCTATGCTTCCAGCCCCGGAGGATGCAAAGAGACTTTGAGGTATTTCATTATTAACAAACACATACATAAAGGAGGGACGCACGATCTCTCTGTAATTCTGGGATTTGGGGTAATACCATCTGGCACGCCAGAACATACCAGAGTTATTCAGGGTGAAAACTGATTTTTCATTTGTGTGGACAGTGTGGATCATTTCTTGAGCGGCATTACAGTCCCTTTCAGGCGAGGGCAGGTCCTTTGACCCTGAATCCCAAGCTGTAGCGTAGCTCTGGCTTCCAATTCCCTTCTCCTTTTTCATTATATTCTTCAAGGAAAAATGCCCAAATTTTTACCTAAAAATGCTGTGTCAGCTGCTTGAAGTGGTACATTGCAATTGCACCCACTTCTTTGGTCTCCCTAGTTTCTGGAGAATTGTATCAGAAATCCAGGTTGGTGGAAAGCACAAGGTGCTTCAGCAGAAGTGTTGACATGATACAAGTAATACAGAAAAATAGCCACCAGATACGGTAGCCCTAAAAGGAGCTGGACAAAGGAGGATGGCAAAAGATTTCCATCTGCTACTGAAAATTAGTTTTGCCAGCTCTCCTAAGGTGACTGTCCACAGCATTCTCACTACATTAGGATCAGTGAAGACTGCATAGTCTGAACCCCAGGAATATACTTTTTCTACGAGCTGGCAAATATTCTAACCAATGTAATAAAATGCAATCTCTTCTGGGGGAATCACCAGACCTAGAATGGCTAAATTATTTTTGTGAAGAATCTGCAAAATCCTATTTATTTCTGCTGCTTTGGGTTGCTGTGATAAATACATGCTGGTTTTGAAAGAAAATGAATAATATAACTATGTTATAGAACAAACAAGTTTTCTCCTTTTGATTAAAACCAATACCTCACATTTGTCCTGCACTGCCCCAAAGTGCAACTGCAGGGCACTTCACACAGTCTTTTTTGGATTAGAAGCACTACATCTCTTCCCATCAGCAACATGAGAACAGTGGGGTTTGCGTTTTTCTCCTTATAACTGTTAAGAAGGAGATGAACTCTTTTCCCCAGCTGCAATTTAAGGGGAAAAAATGAGGGATGTAATGTAATTACCAGCACTGGAATCTCGCCAGGATGCTGGACCTTATTTCCCTGAATTCCTCAAAAAAAGTGTCATGGGACCCTCTAATTATAAGCAATCAGGACCACAGTTCCGTATCTGACATGAAAGACTCTGCCTCCAGCAACATAGAGCATCAGTCTGGGCATTTGCTCAGTACTGACTCAAAAATGCCATCTAATGACTCATAGTCATATTTTCTGTTGTCTGTGGTGGGTTTTTTTTTTAAATTTCACTATGTACCTAGAGCTTGTCACAATATCTTAATAGCCAGCATATGTACATTTTACAGCACTGTTCTACAGTCAGTAAAACAAGATCATCCAGTACATATAATCCAGTCTATACCCCTTAACACCATTTTGTAAGAGAAGTGTGTGGAAAATGTAGGGCAATATTTTTGTCTTTGTTGATGTGATTTCATGTGATAGAAAGTAGGATGGAAATGGTATTTTAATTGCAAGGAGTTTTAAAAACATTCATGTCTGATAAACAGTTACAAATTCAACAGAAAAGAACGGTAAATTAGAAAGCAATGTCCCATCATACTATCCTGGCTGTAAAATGTGTCAGAGACTCTGTTTTACAACTCACTGAGAAAAGTTATATCCACACTCCAGTGATGAACCTGATCAACATCTACCAATGAAAAAAATTATTTCATGTGAAATTTGAATTTCTTCAGAATGTTGATAAAACAAGCCCTGTAACTCTTGTGCGAAAAGGAGTCACCGGTATTTTCAAAGAGGAGGATGATAGACTCCAAAAAAAAAGGAAGTGAAAAAGGAAGTTGAATGGGCTTGCTCTTACAGAATTATTTTTACAACATACATCAAACAGTTGATGAAGATAGAATAAATGGATCACAGTTTATGTGCCAGTTTAATGAAATAAGTTTGTAAATTCCTTGAGTTGAGGTGTCTAGGTGGAAGAAAGCGTGTATGTGTGAAAATCTTCCCATCCCAAACTATGAACAGCTCTAGTTTTTACTTTCAGAAGGGAGAGGTGGTAATAGAGTATCAATTGAACAAAGCATAGAAAATATCTTTATTCACATACTAGCTCATTAGAAAAAAACACAAAAGTTATTAGATAGCACATATATTTACTTTTTAATTTATCTCATTCCCATTTATATGCAGAGCATGTGTTAAAATCAATGATCTGCATGGGTAAATGAAGTCAACATCAACATGTTGACTTCATCAACATGAAAACAAAATCAACATCAGTGCTGCTTAGTGAAACAGTTTTGGAAATTATCTTGATTTCTCGGGTTGTTTTCCATTTTAGCAATCATACGACTTAGTCTTTCCTTTTCTAAAATTCCTGCCAAGCTGTTAACTGTATAAAATAGAAAAATCCCAGCTAGTGTGGATGCCTGGAGAGAAGGAGGTGGGCATCTCCATTATTTTCCTGTGTCAAGGAGTGTGCATGAGGGGGTTCCTTCTACCTCACTTACTACTGACTTTAGCTTAAGCCTGGCTTGTCTTGGTTTACAGTAAGTCAGCTCCTATGCACTGTAAGGCAATAACAACATAAGGCTATATAATAATCATTTTAAACAAGAGTTGCACCACTTTTGGAAAACTGGTTTAAGACACCTGAGGTAAGAATGTTGTTGCGTCCAGTGAGATTAGAGGCTGTGTGGTTGCCTTGAATAACTCTTGGGTTTTTGTCTGGTGCTCAGTGCAGTGAGAGCCTTTTCGAAGTGATGTTGAAGTGCAGTGGGCATCAGTACCCTTAAAAATTGTCTTTGACTTCAGAATTTATGAGAATCAGGCCCCTAGCTTCGTTACTCACAAAGTCCTTTAAAGAAGCTTGCATTTGTGAAAATAGGACAGAATAAGGTAGGCTTTCATCCAAATTTTATAGTTATTTTTGGCAGAAATTCACCTGTAGCGATGTGGTTATCCAGGCAAATTCTTGTCTGTTTGTATCAACTAAATTTAGATTATATTCCTCTTTGTGGGGATGTCAAGCTAAAAGCAGGTCAGGACAGACGTATTCACAGATGTAATTCTCAAATTTTCAGGATGTATGTAGGTGGCCTCCTATGAGGGAGACCAAAATTTAACAAGCTAATAACAGATGAATAGGAAAAGTGGCATTCAACAGAATTGCAATTATGTATTGTGCAAAAATTTTAATAATCTGGAAAAAGAAACCTGGCAGCATGATGTTACAGAGATAGTAATACCACCTGCCTTGGTACGCTTAATTGAAGTACGGGTTGTTGTTATTACTACATTGCTAACTTTTGAACAAACAAACTGTAACCCAGCTCTGGAGCATTAGCACAGTGATGCTCCAGGGAATGATTTAAATAGAATAAAGATATATTAGTCTGTTAATTGTTAGTGATTTAGTTGTAGTTGTGAGATATTACTTCACTGGACAAGCAGAAGAAAAGGGCAAGTAATGAAAGACATGCTTCTACTGGGAGGACCCACCTCCTCATTTAGTCAGTCAAGGGTTGTTATCCCTTTATTACCCTGTAATTTGAGGGCAAGTTCAATGAACAACAGTGGAGGCCATTAGGAGCTGTCATGGAGAATTTATTTGCCTTTGAATGGAAGGTGGAAGCACTGCGGCAGAGGCTGTGCTGCTTCAAAGTGGATAATTCTCCTTTTGCAAGCTTTTTAATACTATGTTTATTGTTTTCTAGTATGTCTCCCTAGACTGTTCTTTGTTGCCTTTGCTGCTCTTGTCAGGAATAAAATTTATAGAAGTGTGGCCCAGGAGAACAGATCTTATTTTGTGTAGTGACTACGCTGGCAGCCCACGGTGTGTCTTATTGGAAACTTGCAGAAAACAGTAAAATCCACACCTCTTCAGAAGCTAAAGGTCTGGTGACTTTTTTTTTCTTCACTGCTGTAAAATACAGGTAGTTGTGGTAGAATAGACTCTTTCTTACAGTGTTTTAACTCCAGAGCAAATCTCATCAAAGTTTGTAGAAGCAAATTAAGTCAGTAAAGTTGTTACATCCTAGTTTAGCAGTGTGAGCATCTGACTTGGTATGAAACCAATTGTTACTCTTGCGTTTCCTGAAGTTTAATAGACACCTTGAACACGAGAGAAAAATCCAGTTGTTGCTTTAAGTAATGCATTATATGAACTCAAAAACCATAAGAAGATATGCTAATTTAGAGAAGAGACTGACAGCGGTAAGTTCATCCAACTGCAAATGTAGGGGACGTTTATCCTGGAAGAACTGGTGCTACTCAAGAAGTGGAACCAACAGTTTTGCTCCGATTGTGTTTTGAGGGTAAGGATGGGAGAGAGGGAGATCCTTTCCTAACAGACACCATATATTAGATGTGAAAGATATCTGTAAGTAAAGATACAATTTCCAAAGCTCATGTCACCAGTACTTTATGTAATTCACATACTCTATGGATGTGGTGTGTTACAGGGGTGTTTGAGGAATGTATTTTATTTATTCTAAATGAAATCAATCCTTGGGTTTTGAGCCACTTTATAGGTATGCAGTTTCTTTACCAGGGTTCATCTTGCAAATGTCTCTTGAGAAAGAAAATTAAAAAACATAAATGAATAGGAAAGTATCTGAAAAGAACTTTTTCAGCTGCAAAGTCAGCTAGTGGGTTCAAAGGCCTTAAGTTCATGGTCACCTAGGGCTAAGTTTGAGTCCTGTGTATTTCTCTTCCCCAGTTAGTGTTGCTTTGGTTGCCACTCTGTATTCAAAATTTATGGGATCTTGCTGTGGCACTGATACCATTTATTCAAGTAAATATAAATTGACAGTTGCAGTGCATCTGTGCGGATTTATACCAACTAATTTACCCATTCTTCTTAATACTTTATCCAAATGGGGATTTTTTAAATGAATGTCTATGTATTCACTATCAAGCTTACTCCCTGAATTTAAACACTTTTGTTTCCTGAAAAGTGCAGTGTTGTTGCAATACTGCTGAATGAATCTAAATTCTCTAAAAACTGTAGCTAAACTAAGCCTTTGCTGTCATTCATGTGAAAAAAATGTTTGCAGATACACAAAATAATTCCTGTTCATAGATATACTTCCTGCCCAGTAATGCTCCATAATTATAGCATGGACTCTTAATAATGTTGATATACCAAATCTTCTAGTCCAGACAGAAGAACACAGTCCCAAGTACTTTATTAACTGATCAGCTGCATCCAATCAATTACAAAGATTCTGGCACTAATTATTTTTTCCTCTTAGTTGCTTT
Organism: Haliaeetus leucocephalus; assembly: GCF_000737465.1. Classification (NCBI taxonomy): domain Eukaryota; kingdom Metazoa; phylum Chordata; class Aves; order Accipitriformes; family Accipitridae; genus Haliaeetus; species Haliaeetus leucocephalus. The sequence goes on from NW_010973220.1 coordinate 5,064,756, forward strand.
ATTAAGAAAAAGTAATGAACTTTTCAATTGGACATTTCCACCAGGCATGGACTGATTCCTTTTATAAATACCAGACATTATTTAAAGCATTTTTTTCAACCACTGGCTTTTAAGGCATACATTTCTGTTACGCTTTTCTTCTGCTTTTCCTTCCTTCTTTCATCTGCAGGGCTTTAAACAATTTCTAGAGACACTAGCAGAGGTTTCTTGGATGTTAGTTGATAGCCTAAAGGGCAGTTTATGGAATAGCAATGGTAGGTACAGCCTAAGGTAGAAAAAAGGTTGGAACAAAGTTAAAGATGCTACATACTTTAAAATTGAAATTACATGATCTTCCGGAGGACAAGCAACAGTCATTTGCTAACCATCAGTTATTGGTGGAAAGGTGGTTGGTTTTTTTTTAATTCTACCCCAAAATCCCTGTAGCAAACAGCTGCGAAAATGTAGCTGTGTAGCTGTTATCCTCTGTGTTTAGTTCTGGTGAACAGCAATTCCTCAGTGAGCAATGCGCTTGCCTAGTGGTAAACAAATAAATCAGTAATGGGAGAAGAAAAGAGAACCCTCTAAACATACGAACAAGCGTTACCTGACACTCCCAAGTCATCACGAGCCCGGGCTTACCTTTCGCGTACTCATTTATTCAGCTGTTGTCATTTGTAGGCTACATCTACAAGGCTAAACGCGTCGGTTCCCAAGCGTTCCCTGACCCCGGCGTGGAGCGATGGAGGGAGGCCAGGCCCACGCTGCCCACGGCTGACGGGAGCGGTTGTGTGACGCAGCGCTTGGCTCTGGGGGGTCCTCGGAGCCCCACGTAGTGCTCATGCGCTCCCGATACGTGACTCTTACTCACCTGTGTACAAGCATGCGTGCACGTGGGCGGTGGGGGAAGGCAAAAGCTCTTCTCGGTTCAAAGTAGTATTTTGCATTCCAGTGTTTTTATAACGGGATACGGAAGGTACGCCATGCTCAGAGCCTGGCAACCCTCTCGTTCACCACGTTGGAAGCAGAATCCAGTTGCTCAGGCGTTATTGCCCATTGCGCAAGAGCTGGGAGTGTGCTATATCCCTGTTAGAGGCACAGAGTTGCCTTCGTGGTCTTTATGTTTTCAAATAAACAGTACTGGATCTTCACTACTGGGATCCGTTCTCATACTTCCCAGGTAGGCTGCTACCCCGAGGGCAGCAGTACCTGACACCCACTCATTCCCATCTGGCGTGGGTAAGACCAACAGGAGAGGGCGCTTCCACAGTGCCGGTGTGAGCAGTGTTAGAGCTCATTTCCATCATTACCAGCGACCGCAATCTTAATTGCCGTGGCACCGTGCCCCCGCCTGTGGCCCCATCCTTAGCTGTGCAGCCCTCTACTCCTACCTTCACGTTTTACAGAGCTGCTGGCACACCAGATGTATACTTACACGATTGGTTCCTGCAGCTTTAGTGGAACAGGATGCTTTGGATGTGTTGGCAACGTCAAATAAATCAGCTGCTTCTTTGTGAAGTGGTAGATACGCTCCTTAATTCCCAGGCTCTCTGGTGAAGCAAACCGAAGTGTTTCCTCCCTCCAGGGTGAACCCAGCTGCGGTTCAGGAGATGCTTCGTTCTGAGGACAAATAGTTCCTCAGCCAGGACCATGCCAGGTTTGGTTTCTTCTGCCCTACACAGTCCTCTACGCTATCCCGATGGGCCGTGTACTTTCAAAGACACCATATGTTCTGATGCCATATCCTTTGTTCCCTGAGCAGCATGCTGTGTACACACCACTCTGCACTGACAGATTGCATGACAGCCTTCCTGTTATTTCAGGTATTCGAACTGAAACAACTTAAAAAAAATAATCAAACAGTTATGTCTAAGGGCCACAAAGACACTGCATGAGGGAGTGGGACTGGACTGCAGGCCACTATGCTGCCAGTCCAACCAAGGAGGAGGTTATTCACTGCATGGCCTGGGGCCCAGGGATGGTTACCGGTATAGACATAGTTCTGTCCTTAACTGGCAGATGCAATTAATCTGTCTGCTGCAGGATATTTACTTGCACCGTGTAGCTACGTTAGCAGAACGATGTGAGAAAGCGTATCCTGTATGAGAGGTGGAATAATAACCTTGCAGTGGCTCCTTTTTTTCAGCTGTCCACATCCCAGCGTAGGTGGCCAGTATCAGAAAGGTCTTCTTAGACCTCCTCACCTCCCTTATATCAGTGTGAGGAAGTAGGACTTGCATTCGAGACCTGAAAGAATAGGTACTTTGAAGTCATGCTCACACATTATGCCTTTTAATTGCCTGATTTTCGCAGAATGGGTTGCTCTTGCATGTCCACAGGGCATACCAGTGTCACTTTATGGTGCATCATAGTTTCATAGTGCACTCGGAGGGAAAACCACTCATTAAAAAGATGAACAGTCCCTGCTTTTCAGCACCTATTACTATCAAGACATGTCTGAAATATGCAATGCACATTCTTAATGGGTACTGACAAAGTACTTTTAAGCACATTGATGTTTTAAATGTATATTTAAACTAATGAACAAGATGTAGCTGAAGATTAACCTTTTGAGTCTATCAGATCAGTGGGATAGCCTCCCCTGCTCCTGAATCCCACTGTTTTCTTTCTTAATGTTTTATCCATACAGTGGTACATTAGGGAGATAGTGAGGTTCCAGCTCTCCTTGAAGCATCCCAGATCATTGAGAGAAAGAATGGTAATTCACCAGGGTAGAAAAGAACCTGCATAGTAATGACATAAAGGACAGAGCACAGTCAAGATTACTGAAAGTATGATTTTGACCTCGGCAGCGACTTTGCAGAAATGGCACTGTAGACCTCCATATTTAATGTGTCTCTCAAATTTTTCAGCTAAGACGTGCTTAGCTGGAGAGTGAGGCAATGTTGCTCTTCCAGACCTGCCATCCCTACCGACCCTGCCTCAGCCCTATGTCCCAGCCGAGCTCTCTCTGGTCTAAGCCCCTTTGGCAGTAAGGGTGCTTCTACTGATCACCACCCACCCACGTGTAACCTTCAACTAAAGGATTATTTTCTCCAATTCCTGTGAAAGCCCACTGGAAGGCTATGACCATGCTCTCGCTGCATTCGATGGATGGGCATGAGGACAGCAGGTTTTAGTCATGTCATGAGTAGCGCTAGCAGGTTCCTGGAATGTATAGATTGAATGGCAGGTGATGCTGATGGCAACACATGACGTGAGCAGTCTGTCTGGGATTGTTTCCTTCTGTCCAGGCTAGACTGAGGGCACAACCTGGTCTGTCCTGGCATGCAACCCATACGCCCCCATTTAGTTAGGAACGAAAACAGAGCTTTGATTACTTGACAGTAAAAATAGGAAGAGATGGATATATTCCTGTTCGAGCTGAAGGACTGGTTGCTGTAGCAGTCATCAATGTTAGAGTAATTTTGTCTAAACCCTGGTTTGGGGGAAGAATATTCTAGCTCCCTAATTTCTTTCCTCTGTTGCTGAATGCTTGATTGTTTCTGCAAGTTTCTAGATCCTGCTTTCTGATACAGTTTACTCTTTTCTGTACTGCTCTGTGTTTGTAAAACATGTCATGATGGGACTTCTAGGCAACAGGTTCTAAGTCCTTGGATCACTTGTCATAAATGCAGGATCACCCACCAAGATAAAATGATGTGGGAGACTCCCTAGATCATAAGTGGTACTAGAGTTCAGAATACCTAGAGGTAAGCCTTGAAAATATATGACTTGGTTTACTTACCTTTCTCCTCTCTTTATTGTCTTAGTAGCAATTTCCATCACACCTAGCTTTAAGAATATTCTTGATGTTCCTAAACTAGCAGGTTATTTGCTCTAGGCTTCCTTAATAATAGCTGAGGGAGATAGGCATTTCTAACAGACAGATCTTCATACTTAAATGTAAACATTAAATTGTATATTTTCTTTATCACTGCAGAGAAAGAATAAAAATGGTTTTAGAATAGGAATCTATTAAAATGTGTGCCCCAGAGACTCTAATGCTAAGACTCGCTGTGCTGCATCACCTTTGTGTTTGAATTCTCAAAGATACAGAAATATGAGTCATCTGACTTAGCTAGATCCCTCCAAGTATTAGTACAATAACTCATAATATATGAATAGCTGCTTTAACAGTGTGGGGTTTTTATATTCACTGAGATAATAAAACACAATCATTGTAATTAAATACCTAAAATCACATATACCTATATATGTGATGTTCTTATCCATTCTTTTTTAAAAGTATGGGAACAGTAGGGGCTTCAGTAGCATTGCAGACACTGGACGTTTGGAACTTACATTTGCAGTACTGGTGTTTATTTCCAAAACAAGCCTCCCACATCTTTAATGAACAGTTTTCCTTTATGTAAATTTAGTAAGAAGAAAATATTTATGCCTGCTGGTAATCTCTGTGTTTGTAAGCTTTCCCAATTTTAGCTGAATGCTTTGCGTCTGGCAGCTTGATCTAATAAATGGTCTGTTCAGCCCAGATTATTTCTTTCTACCTGAAACTGTCTTTCTTTTCTTGTACTGACTTTCACTTAGTTACCTGTTGCTTTTCCAAATACATGTAGTTCCTCGAGAGTATGGGATCCAGAAGACTAGAAGTAGTGGCAAAGATCTGCTTTTTGGTTGATGCAGAGTTGATAACTTCGATATGACTGGCATGTGTCCTTCTGGGACATTCCGTGCTTCAAGTTAACCCGGTATGAATGTTTGACAAAACCTTCTTAAAAGGACTTCAGAAAAAATGTGATTTTCCTAATAAAGTGTGGAAGATATAAGGGTTTGAGTCCAACCCCATTTACTTTATCTTCCACTGTTCAGATAAATAACCAAAATAAGTTACAGAGAGAAGGGCCTCAGTGAGCGTGCAAAACTTCATTGCAATAAAATCCTGTTGCAAACAATGACAGTGAAAGTCTTTTTAATTAGTTAAAAATTGGAAGACAAATAAGTATGAAATTTGGATCTTTCAGATTCTTCTCTATTGCATTTTTGAAAAATTGTTGCAATCTGAAGTTCCACTGAAGAGTTTTCTATAACAATCCTATTATATACCACTACTTCTTAATTCCACAAAATACCATGTTCTTTTAAACTTACACATATTCTTTACTGATAAGCTTAATGTAAAGTCTAGCCAAATGTCCTATTTCAAACTAGAAGTCTTAGGCATTTTGTTTCTGATACAAATGATCATTTACTTTACCAGAAATTGGTGTTTCTCATTCAATCTCCTAACTTGTGCAAATCTATGGGAAGTTATTTACAATCTTCCATACTTCATTAACTGAAATGATCACCTGCAGGCTTCAACTAGTCAACTTTCTCTTCCAGTACACTAATGAATAGATCTACTTAGCATATTGACGTTAACTGTCTCTCTTTCAGAAGAGCAGTCTTCTATAGAGTGTCTTGAGTTAACATACCACAGGATTTTCATTTATTTATTTATTTATTTATTTGGTAAGTGACTCTGTCACAAGATTGTGCTTTTTAATATTCTTTTGCATGCTAGGCCATATTTTGTTTGCATCCTTTTCTAAAAAGAAGCAGACACTCTACTATTGACTGTGTAGTCTACAGTACTCTATATACTAACTGCTATGGAAGAAGGATTTTTTCCTGATGCTGAATATAAAGACAAAAAAGATTTTCAATTAAATAGGGCCATTAACACATGGTATTTACACAAGTCAAGAAATATGGTTTTAGTTTGGGTTGGGTTGGGGGTTTTGCAACTGTAAGTGCAAGGACTGCTCTAATTTGGCCCAATGTGCTGTCTTGGAAACTATGGGCAATTGTCCCTTATAGTGATGTTGCTGTTATATTCCTTCCATGATTTGTGGCTTCATGGCATAACTGAATCTATAGTGAATAACCTTTTTACAGAGTTATCCACATATCTGATTTGCACTCAGTGATTTGCTGCACTTAGGATTCTCCCTAGAGATTTCAATTTCTAAGGATCAGTTCCAGAAAAATGTCTTTAGGAGAGCACGGCAACTCCTCTCTCCTTGTTTAAGACTGACAGGAAGAAAGAAAATTAGCCACTGTGCTTGTTAACCGTCTTTTTTTAGTTAGTATTTCTCCCTTTGAATTGCATTTAGCGTATTTTTCCTAGGTGTATTTAGAATAAGTAATACTTATTTTGCCATTAGTTTCCTTTTACTGTTTGCCTTATGAAATACAGTAATGTGGGATGTCCATTTTCTATTATCTGCGTTGCTCCTGATGAAGCTTTATGTCTGTACACTTTTACTTTCTCCTTTCCGCTCCAGGGCTCATTAAGAATTTCGGTCTGTGCAGTAATTTTAAGGCAGAAGAGATAGGAAGAGGGGCCAGTTGTGTCAGTGCTCAGCAGCAATCTTCTTACTAAGGCAAGAACAGAGTAAGGCAAAAGCAGGTGTAATAGTTGCTGTTGTCATACTTCCATCTGTTTTTTAAGGTATGAGTTCGTTTAGGAAATAATTTCCTCTCATTGGAACAGTACCTTCTCTTACAATGGAAGAAAAGATGTGTACACATTTTGTTATTATTAGCTTCCTAATGATCACTTGAAACGAGGCATCATCAGAAATCTTTAGATGGAAATTACAAGCCCATTGCACATAAGTTATGAAACAAATTCATGTGTGCTTTATTTTACTCACCCCTCCATTTTTTAGTTTGCATTTTCTATTGAACATGTCCTAGCTGGGATGGATGAAGGAGGGGAACTGTATGAAAAACATTGGACAGTTTAATGCCTTGAGCAGTTATTTCTTTCTCTGCCTCACCCCAGTACATTGCTGATCTGATGAGACATGGCGTTTGCATTTATCAAGTTGATGGAAATATTGTAGGTTGCACTGATGGTTCTGAGGGCTACTGGGAGAGCAGCCTTAAAACCCGCCTGGGATGAGACAGGGATCTCACTTAGGCATGTAGGGAAGAGGCAGTAGGTTGAACCTTTTCCACCATCTCTGGTTCAGTCTCTTTTGGGGCTTGAAGTAGTCAGTAATGGGGCTCGTGCCTACGCCTTGTCCGCTCCCTCTCTGAGAACTTCTGGCAGAGTTCCTGCTGCCAGGGGCCTTTGTTCTGCTGTCACCGAGATTGAAGTCTGCCTATAAATGTGACAAATGTCTCCCAGGCGTAATTCCCCTGGTTTCAATAGAGTTACACAAGGGATGATTTTGGACATTTTCAGCAGTACTTTGTGATTTTAGTACCTGTATGCATACAGTTTGGAGCACGTATTTAATCTGCACAAGCAATTTGATAGCTGTCCCAGAAAGGTAAGTCACCTTCTGTCAGAATTATTGCTCTGTATATTCCACAGTTAAGAGACTATTAAATCATTTACTCAAAAGCTTAACATTCTCCAACTTCGAGACTTTGCTTTCTTCAAGAAAATATAATGTCTAGTCCAGCATAATGTAAATTTTTTCCTGTTGTTTTTTAATAAATCCTTGAAGAACTGAATAATTAATAGTGCTGCGGTTGGTTTAGGACCTAAGGCAGATACAGTTTATTAGGCCAAAGACCAGAAACGTGAAAGCTCTTCTTTTTCTCTTCGAGTGCTGCATTTCAGGGGTCTTTATGTTAGACTGTGGCCTGAAAGCCAGCAGCAGTCTTGTGACTAAAACCAATTGCTGTATCAAGTCCCCTGTATGTGACCAGAGCCAGGAATGAACTAACAATTAAGCAATTAAATGGGTGATGAGAGATCCCATGCCTGAGCTTTTTCCTTGCCCTCTTTTAGTTTGCAGTATGGATATACTCAATTATTCAATCACAGCAGCTTTTAAGCTAATTGTATCTGGATACGGTCTGCATTTTTTTGGTCTACGAGGCCAAATCTCAGGTTCAGAAATCCTTTCAGAGGCCCTTTCTAACTATCGTTGAATAGCACTGCCTCAGCTCTGAAAAATAATGCCTGATGCTTCTTGGTATGCCTAGGGGTTGCAGCCAGGCTTTTGGCACTCTGGAAATCCAGTCCGATTTATGCATTTAAAGATGATAGGCAGCAAAACAAGGCTCGGCAGCGGCCTACTCACCAGGACGTTGTCCATAAAACATGAGACGTTTCAAAATATCCCCCATCCTTCTGGTGCTGGCCCTTCAGTGAGCGTGGTGGTTGGAATTTGGGCAGAGGTGACTCCTGCCAGCCCTTGCTTTTATAGAAGCCTGTGGGGCAGCCAGCAGTTTGGCTTCCCTCGAGCAGAGGACTTGCCTTTACAGAAGGTATCCCTCTTCATGACCAGCAGCTTTAAATTTGGGAATGCCCCAAGCAGTCCTATTCATAATCTTCTCATTCCCCTATGCAGCCATCTATATAGCAGGTGCTTTTTTGTTGTTCTTTTTCCCAGAAAAGTTTTAGTAGGGGAAGAACAGTAGTAGCTTTTAAGCTATTCCATAGCCTTTCCGTAAGTGACCAACATGATTTTCAGGGTAGAGAGGGCACGTCAGTTGTTTTCTGGGTTGTGCAGGCCTGTAGAGTCAGCGTCCCAACACTTCTAAACTCAGACCTGAAAGATATTATAGTGCATTTGAGAGGACCTGTTCTGTAACAGCTGTTTCTCTCCATATCTGTGCTACAGCCTCTAAAGCACTGTGAGCTGGTTGAAACGTGAATGGGCTTCATCCGGATACAGGTTGTGACAAGTGGTAAAGAATTATTTTTTTTTTTTTGCTCTTAGTGATTTTTTTCTTTGAAAACTGCAAAGGAATGGTCCTAGAAACACCAGAAAGCACTTAATGCACCAGATGCTTACAAGAAGGCAAAGCTGCCTGAGCAGAAGTAAAGGTTTCGTTACCATTAGCAGCAGCAATGCTAACTATTCATTGGGATTCTTCAGCACACTGGTACACTGCATGAGAACAGTTTATTTTGAATTCTGGGTTTAATTACCGCATTAGACCTTAGACCTCTCAGTGAACAAAAGCTTCCTGCCATTCTGACAGCTTATTTGATAGCAACTATTGTTAACCTTGAAGGCACCTCAAATGACATTTGAATAGTGTTATGGATTTATACCGCACATCGTGCTGTTTTGCTCACTCTCCATTAAACCAAACAAGACACCTCCAGAAGGCTGTATTGATTTTTGACCACAGATCCTGGCTCTGCAGGATACCAGTCTATTCTTCAGAAAGGTCGTGCTCTCTCAGAAATCTTTTTTGCAGAAAATACACATTGCATTGCAGCCAAGAGCTGTGCAGATGACCACATAACCTGGTTTTAATGAAGGGTACTGTCCTTTTGCTCTTACTACATCAGTAGTGCAATACCTTTTGCAAAATATATGCATAAACGATTTTTCAAATTCAGCTTCATTAGTCTAACAAGTAGCAGACATATTAAACTTGTTGTTTTGTGTATGCTTCAGTGAGTTCTACCTGAATTTTAGAAATAGAAATGTCTTATTTGCTTTTAATGTTTTTCTTCTGTTGCCCTTTACCTCTTCCAGGTAACATCTCCTATGTCTGTAATCTTTTCCTGTTTGTGTTCTACTTCTTTGCTCTTGAGAAAACACCAGTAGGAGAAGCCACTACTGTTCACTTTTGTGTCACCTTACAATGCAGATGAGCCCTCGGTATACCTTTATATCTTCTTTTGTACTCTGGAGAGGTTTGAAGAGTTTTCTGCTTTAAATGTGCCCTATAGACATTTGCATCTAGCTTCCTTTAGATTTTCTTTACAATTAGAGGGAAGTCCATGTTCAAGTAAGTGGTTTGCGGAACGTGTTTTACCATACAGCAACCTGTAAAAGCAGACAAGGCAAAAGAAAACAAGCAATCATATTAATGATAAATATCTTTCTGGGTGTTTTTGTTTCTCAATATTCAAACTATATGCATTTCAGCCTTGTAGCCTCAGCTTTTGTTTCCTGTAAGAGGTACCGCATCACCGTCTCAGGTCCTAATGTAACATATTCAGTATAAAGCTAACCCCTCATTTCCACAAAAAAAATGTGACTTTGAATTCCATTGTAAACTGTCCAGACACTTCTGATGGATATTTCAAAAGACAGGTTCATTTTTGGCTTTCTAGGCTATACTTACCAGTCAAGAAAATGATCTCTCAACTTGCACAGTATAGATTTTGCTACAGGTGTCTAGATAATACCATTTGCTAAATGATTTTATAATCCCATTGCAATAAACCAGCATAACCTTTCAACCTTCTGTGGAAACCAAAGTAATATAATTTTCAAAACAACATACTAGTCCTTGAATGATTTATCCCAATGGACTATTCAAGTTGATGGTGCCAGTTCATTTGTATATATACTCCTGAATCTGATTTGCAGTCTGGAATATTATCTAGAGGATTGGAATTGTTACAGGAACATGGTAGTCTGGTAAGCTCCAAAAACTGGTAGAAATGGACTGACTTTTGGTTACAACTCCAAGGAGAAAGAAGCCACTGACTCTGTGCTGCTGCTTAAAATGAGATGAGAGAATTAGTAGCAGTACCCAGGGCATTAAACGTTGATCTTCAGAATGACTTCTCGTTCTTGACTTCTGCCAGTGCTTTTCACCAGGCTTTATCAGTATTTTTAATTATGATGTTAATTACAATAGTAAGCTAATGATTTGTGAAACACTTTCTTTTCCTTAGTGATGTACCAGCAATTTTTCAACTACTAGGCGGCAGAGGGCTACAAGCTGGTCTGTTAGTTTTTCTGAAAGTTGTGGGTGGTCCTTTGCTAAAGCAGTTATCTTGAAAAAGCTCTGCTGTGGATGGTGAGGCTTGTTTAATGTGGCATTTTAGAGCCACCGAGGGCATATGCATTTGCAGTTCCCTTCTAGTAATCACCAATGACCTCTGGGACTTTTTAGTTGTGTTTATCAAGCTAAGTCTTGAAGTTTTGGTGTAAAGCAGCTATGTAAGAATGAAGGCAATGAACAGGAGTGTGTGGGTGTTGATGCATAGAAAATAATGTTGTCTACTAAGCAAAGAAGAAACAGAAAAGCATTTTCTAGAACACATTCAGGTTAGTTTTCTTATTTTGATGTTATAGTCAACAGAAAAACTTAAAAGAAAAAGATGCTTCAACTCTAAATACACAAGTTCATGAGGCTTGATGGAACACAAAGCAAGAAACTAGAAACCTTCTAAGGTTATTTCTTCTTTAGATATTCCAAAGCAAATTATTTTTGGACTGCAGTCTTTATCTTTTGCATCTGCTATCTATTTAAATATATGTTCATTTGCTTTGATGCTAATGACATCATTTCCCTATTTATAATAATCTAACATGATAAGTCTAGTGAATAATGGACTTTATTTCCCCAAGCTCTGGAGTCCTTTGTATGTAAACTGAAGCAGTTGCTGATATAAACAGAATAATCAAAGCTAGTAATCTGAACATCAGGCCTGAATTAAGGCCATTAAGTAAAACAATGACATTAGAGAGCTGAACTATAATTTACTTTAAATTAAATTAAATTGAAAATGTTAGCATTATTGTTCTGTGAAAAATTAAATACTTCTACCTTCTAGACATGCACAAATACTGGTGAATTTTCCTAATTGTTTTTTATTGTTATAATTTTAGGAAAAATGCAGTGCAACGTGCATTATTTTTTTGCTCCTGAGTGTAAAGGTTTCAAAAAGCACACATTAGAAGTTACTTTCTACCAATTGAATAATGATATTATAAAAAGATGTAAAAAATGGGGAATAGTAATAGATTACAAATTGTTTAAATAAAATATTCTTAGAGGAATATATAATGAACTGTGTTCCTTTTCTACATAGTGCTGCTAATTCCTGCCTGAAGTCAACCAGAGATCATTAGAAAAGCCACTTTTTTTTTTTTTTTTTTTAAATTGAGATTATCGGGAAATATCGAAATTACCTATGGAAGAAAATTAGGAGGTATAAAAAGTAAACTGGTCATTCTGTTGTGTTTGTGTTTGAAATCTTGTCTTCCACTTTCAAAGCATTTCCACTTTTAAAATCTAAAAATATGAAATTAAGTTATTAAATAATTATGAAATATAGGAACATGTTCCTATTTCCTCTAGCAGTTATTTTTCTAACCAAGAATCACAAACATTCTGCAAACACATTTTTCAGAATTTTTAAGAATTTTTTAAAAATTTTTCAGATTTCTCAGATATTTGTTTGGGTGTTTTTATACTTTGGGGTAAAACATCTAATTTTAATTTAGTTAGCTGACTGTTTGGAAACGAAGACTATTTCCACGCAGAATTCAGAACCAGTTGTTTTACTACTAGTCCTTCCCCGGTTCTCCCTAGTGATAGTGCCAGGGTAGCCAGCCTTTTCCCCCGCCACTTCTGTGCTAAGGAAAAAACAGTGTAACCTCTGTGTCAAGAGGATTGATCCTTCTGCCTCAGAGTTTGGCCATGCTGCAGACAAACTGTTTATGTGAGCTGGGGACAAAAATCTGTGGAGGTTGTGTTGAGACAAAGGGCCTCTTCAGGTGCTCCCGCAGCCCGCTTCTGCCCTCCCACTGATTTTCCTGCTGACACATTGATGTGTTTGAGGCATCCAGTGGTTTATAAAATTCCTCTGGTCTCTCCTTGACTCTTCACAGCTCTTTCCAAATAGGCATGCAGACTCATTTACACACGCTGAAGAGCTGTCTGAGAATTACAAAATGTTATTCATCCCAAAATACCCATATTCAGAAAAAAAACCCCACGTCTGTTCATGGAGTCTGTAGCAGCATATAGAGAGGGCTTGCGCATTGCTTGGTTGAATGGCAAGTTAGATTGAAGACGCATGTACGGGTTTTTTCTTCTGCTGCTATCTCGGCTGCAGTTCACGTAGCGAGTCCACTTCCAATGTTGCAGATACTGCTAACGTCACCGTATTAAAAGGCACAGGTAGTACTTACCTGGAAACATAAATGCGGTGGCTATATCCTGAAAGCAGATAAAGGCAAATTTGCTGAGCTGAGACCGTAGTTCACTGTTAACAAATGCTTTATTGAGTTGGATCTAAGTAAGCATATTTGCTCATTTGTGTGAGGAAGGTGATTATAATCAGTAAAGGAAGTATCGACTTGCGATATTGAAGCTACCATGCGTTGGATGTAATAAGTAATAGACCTAATAGTTAAAATGGTATACATAAGGAATAAGGGACAGAATAAGTGATGACTATATTTAATAGAAGTATCCTCCTCTAATATTTAGGCATCCAGGTATTGATTAGCATAGTATATTACGTGTTTCTCAGAAGAAACTGAATTGTTCTGGCCAATTAGAAATCGGTCTTCTGCTGGCAAAAAAAAAAAAAAAAAATCCACCTTGACTCAAAGAATATTTCACTTATTTATTTATTCATTGGGCTGTTTATTACTCTTGGCGTCACTCCCCATGCAGGGTCATGGTGCTCCATGCACACCCTTCCCGCACGCACCTCACACACCGAGCGGTCCCAGCTCATCCCACCCAGGGGCTGGACTCCATCTGCAACACTCTGTAGTCCTGCAGGCACGACTTGGGCATTTAGGAAAGTCACTGGTGACATTTAGGAGCTCCAGCTCTCCTGGGATTAGCAGCTGGAGGACACGGGGTGTCGGTTCTCTGGGACATGTTGGGCAGCACCAGACACGTACATGTGAGTAAATTGGACACCTGATGAATCTTGAGGAAGAAGAAAGACCCTTGAGGCCTGGGAGCGTTCACGTTGGGGCTGACACTGCTTTGACCAGGAGGTTGGACTGGAGACATCTGATGTCCCTTCCAAACTGAATTATTGCGGGAACCTGTGAAAAGAAGTTAAATTTTGCTTTTGCACAGGTTTCTGATTACAAAATATCTCTAAGGTGGAGATGCTTCTGAGATTTTGGTATTAGTGTTGAGTTCAGATGCCTGGAGGAGACTGTCCTTCAGCCCAACGGTCTTATTTTAGTACTCATGTTTATGCATAAGTGAAATTAGTAACTCTGAGATTATGCGCGGATTCTACATCACTCGTGTCCCCTCTGCTGGAAAACTGAAACGAAGGGTTTGTGCCTCTCTGCTGAGATCAGAATTAGAGGTTGCAGTCCTTCCTGTCGCTGTTGGAAAGTCCACCCAGGCACCACAGAAAATGCGAGCAAGACCTGCTGGTCAGCCATTATGGTTTCCTCCCACGGCTACAGAAAGTTATCTCAGATAAGCAGCTTGCTAATTCAATTTCTTTTAAGTGTCTAGAGGATGATTGTAGTTATACAGCTGAAAAACTACTTAGAACGAAACCACAATAAACAGAATTGAACTGTGTTCCTATCGTGAAAAAACAGCCAATATGAGCAGTCAAATACACTTGGATAATTAATCATCACTTGATGAATGGCATCCTTCTATTCATTTATTTTTAGCTGAGCAATAACTTGGTCAATAGAAGATTGATATTTTCAAAAACACAGACCTGAATTTTATAATGCCCGTAATTGACTTGTGGCTAAAGTGTAAACTTATTTCTGTAAAAAAAATTACCTCGTATCACTACAAATAATTGAGCCAATAAAAGCAGCAAGAATGCTGCAACTGTAAAAATTGTTACAGAGTAGTACATTGCACAAGAAGGCAGTAAAAAGTCAGCAGAAACAAAGAGCGCATACGTAAGTATTTACAGAGTAGAGATGTTTCACACTCCTGGTCATTTCTGATGCCAGTGGTTCAGCCAAGACATGCCTGGAAAGGCTGCGTGGGGATCGCCGTGCCAAGAGCTCAGGAGGCTGAGAAGATGAGCTGGGGTCATTTCGATGCCATGGCCACTGTCTTCAGAGATTCCTTCTCAGCACTAGGGAATGATGGGTTATGAAATAAATAATTGCCATCACCATTAAAAGCAAATTTTCAAACAGTGTTATGGAAATCTGTGATTAGATGTTGATTATTTGTAAAGGGCAATGTCAAGAAAAAAATAAGCTTTAAACAACTGGTTGTTATGTTTGAGATTATAGACCTTGATGAAAACATTCTTGTAACTCGAAAGAAAAATTTACAATAGTTATTTCATTAAATAGACTATTTACATTCTCAGCTTTCAAAATAATTTAGAGCTGAATATTCCTTTTTATTGACAATTTATAAAGGAAATCTTTTAAGAATTTGTATTTTCATAATGGTGCCAGAACTGCCCGTTCAGAATCATACAGCTTTACTACTGTGTGGTAAAATTTTAAGATAAGAGTGCAATATGACCCTTGTATAATTCTGTTTTATTTACTGCTCTAGGAAAATTCATGCAGGGGTGTAAGACAGATACATTTACAGAAGTCATTCCTGTTTGTTCACTCTTAAAAAACTACAGAAAGTAACGTACCCATTCTAGCAAATGTTGACAATCCTTATTCATACCTCATTATTTATCAGACACTTATTTTGAGCTTCTTTTTTGTTTTAGTCTAACAAGTAAGCTTTCTCATTATATTAGTGATAAGGATATGTCTTTTTTTAATTTGAAATAATTAATTGTTAATATAAACCTGTTCTAGTGTGCTTCTGGGTTTTGTTATACCATAAAAATGTATTGAAAAATATAAAATAGAAAACTGTTTTAGTAAAGGTAAATGGTTATAATATCTGTAGCTAAGCCAAACTTTTTGGGACAGTTAAATAATTTTTTTGCAATATGCAATTTTGAGCTCAGTGAAAGAATTCATGAATTTCGGCCAAAACCTGGTGAACAGTTTTCCCCAAGACATAAATAAAATTGTAAAATAAAATTTTTAAATAAATCTCATTTTCTAGACACCTTGAATTTCCATATCAAAATATTTTTAGCTGCTAACTAGCTAGGTTATTTCATTAAAAAATCTTTACACAAAAGCTTTTTAGGGAAATCAGTTACAGCAGCTGTTGATTGGAAATGAAATATGCGGGAAAGAATTTTAGCTGTGGAACTGAAGAAAAAGCTATCCCCATACTGCAATGAAAATTAAACAATGCTTGTTTATTTTTTCCTAGTTTTAGAATCATAATACTTAATAACATTGAGCTCTTACCCAGAATGTTCAATTAGCAGATCTCAAAGCATCTAGAGAGGATTTAATTGCAATTATATTCATTCCACCCAAGACCTTTGAAAATAATCAAATACTAAAAATCTGAAAACACAGAAGAAATCAAGGAAATGTCTAATGAGATATTAGGTCTACCTCCTGAGGGAAATTTCTGCCTGTGACAAGTTTTGTGCAGAGTTTTCTTCAGAACTCTGAGAAGCAAAAAAAAGAAAGTATTTTTAAAACCTGTTTTATCAGTGTCTTCAGGCAAAGGTATGTACATCAGAGGATCCGTGACCAGACATTTAGTCTTTAAGGCATTGATCGTAAGTTACATATGTAAAGGTAACTGACTGCCCACGTCGTACTGCTGAACGTTCTCGGTTCTTCTCTGCTGGAGATCCTGCACTGTTTATTTTCCATACTTATTATTCATCCTATTGTCCAATTACACTTGATGCTTGTAAATAAAAACTACCATTTCTTTTATCACTGATGTAGGCACTCTGCCTGACTGTCTGGTCTGTCGGCACACCATGTTGGCAAAGGCAAGAGAGCAAATCGCCTCCACGAGTGTAACACACACAAAATATTGCTGCAGGGTTAAAGAAACTTGTAAATTGTGTTCTACTGCTAGAATAGTTTGGTTAAGCAAACCGTATTTCTGCTTGTAAGTGTTGTTTCTAGATATCTTTCATCCAACTGTCATTTAAGGGACAAAACAATTAAATCATCTCCTCTGCTGGCATATTCTGGACTTTGGTAGTTTGTGAAGACTTAGGCAAATAAAGGTAATGGGAAACATTCAGTTTATGGTTAATATTTCTTTCTCCTTTAGGCCACTCAAAGGCTAACTTACATTTATTCGTAAATTTTTTTCCTCACCCCCATCTTTGCGTAATAGCCACAGTGCACTATTTAGCAATTCAGGATAACTGATGTAATTACACCTCAGTTAGCTAATTTGTTCCTTTGTTTCACTACAAATAACAAAAAAATGCAAATCAGTAGCTAGACAGAGATTCTTTCACAATATTCTTGGGATGTCAGTACCAACAGTATTTTTTGTGCATGTTAGAAGCCTCAGATAGCCACCTTCAGAGAACCTAACCTGGCGATGCATTTGTTGCTTCTTTGTAGTAAAATCAAGGTGGTTTTGTTTTAAGAGAACCTGATTTTAGAGAACTCTGAAAGGAGGGTTATGCAATCAGAGTCTTCCCACTTGTGTCTGTTTGGATCCCACTGGCTAATTTCCACCTGAGCTTAAAGGACAGTAGAGATCTCACAGACAAATTCACAAACTTGGGGGGAAATCAGTGGTAGAGAATAGGAGAGAAACCAACATTTATTTTCTTGATGCAATATTCAAGAGAATTCAGCTTGGCAATGGCTGGCTGTGTGATTTTGTGATCACCGCAGCTCTGGTCTTCTTGCCAGTGGACATAGAGAAGGAGGTGAATCTTACTGTGGTGAGGGAGAAGAGGACAAATATTCTTCAGCTCCTAGTGCTTGCAAACTGCGTGTTCCTCTTCTGCTGCCCTTTTTCAGATGTATCACAGAGGTGCAGCTGGCACCTGGCTTTAATATTTATATGGGGTATATGCATCGGAGCGTTAACTATATGATGGGCCTAGAGTGGTCCCATTGAAGAATGCAGCTGGCAGAAGTTTATTAATTCAGGAGTGGGCAATTCAGGAAGATCAATAGGTTCCTGACCACGTCATTGATTGTGGGAGCACCAAAACACTATGCTCAAATACTATTTTTGTTGTCATCTGCCAATTTAAACAGCTTCTCTGGGCAGTTGACTGAAAGCCTCTTTAAAAATAATGTGTAGGTTACATTCTGCAGGTCTTCCACAGGTAAGCACCGGCTGAAATCAATAGTAAGGACAGAAGTACATATCCGCCAAGGAAAAAAGGCTAATGAAGAAGTGAGCAAGAAATTAAATGTCTTTGTTTCACAATGAAATTTTATATGCAATAAAAACTGTGGCGTGGTTGGGGATAAAACAGCCTTCATACAAATATATCCGCAATTGTTCTGATAGCTGGTTCACATTATTTAATGTGCTGGAGAGGTAAGAAAACAATGAAAAAGTGCCTGTGCCTCTGTAGATTAGTGGAGATATACCTGTTGTGCTATTCAGAAAGCAAGCATTATTGGTGAAAGAGGTAGTTATATATTAGGGAGCTCATAGCCTGAAGACGTGGTGTAGAACTGTCATTAAAGTGAATACTAAATGAAGTTCATTCAGCTTAGTTCGTACATGATGCCGATGATTGATTTTCAGAGTCAGGCTAATAGAACAGTTTTCGTCAGTCCTGCAATTACATTACTGTTAGAGCATTCTTAGAGTTTTTTTCTCTGGTATTATGGTTTTAATAGAATTTCTGAGTCTCTTTTGTTGCTCGTAAACTTAGATTTAATTGGATCTTGAAATCTTAATATTGAAAATTTTACCTTTTATGCTTTGGAAGAAGAACTGCTTTTTTGTATTCCCACCCCCTCAACTGACTGACCTCAAAAGGATAATCAATGCTTTCATGGTGGCAGATATCTCAAAAAAAGAAAATGCCTATGTGGCTTAAACTCAGTCATATAATTTATCAATCGAATGCTTTATAAAGAAAAAAATAGGATAATGTCTCCCTGTCATTTTAAGAGAGGTTAGAAGTCTTCACGTTTATATCACAATTTATAATGAGAAGATACTTTGTCATGTTATTTAAGTGAACCGCAGACATTGAACAAATAGTATTTGTTTTTAACCGTTTTCCTGAAAAAAGCTTTTCTTTTGAATAGCACAGGTCAGACTGGTCCCTAACAGAAAGATACAAGAGTCCAAACAAAAAGAAATAATTTCAGACTGATTAAAAAATTAACAATGGTGCATGTGATGTTATTAGCTCTGAAAAATCAGACATATATGAATGGGAAGAAGAGAGAGCAAGGCTGCCCAGTCAGTCATGTTGTATCATTCAGGTACATACAGTTGAAGAATTATTTGCATATTTGTATACTGAAAAAGTGGCAGAAAAGGTGCTGTTGTTGCATTGCTATTTCATATATTGTATTCTTATTAAGAGTCAGCCAGTGCTGACATCTTTTAATACAAAGTATTAAGAGCAAGTGTTCTCAAAGTGATGCACAGTAATTAATTCACTGAAATAATATTCAAATAGTATTTTGATTTTTTTTTTTGCACTTCTACTTGAAGAATATGTCTAAAAGAAGTTGGGAGCATGTGGGTCAATGCATAGGCATCATGAAGCAAAGCCAGGTTTAAAGATCTGTAATGTCATCACGATCCAAAGCACAATTGGTACCCCCTGCATGGTGAAAGAACAGAGTGTCTCCTTTGGAGTCACTTGATCTCTGTGGTTTATAATCCATGAAAGCCAAGAAAATGCTGAAAGAGAGGGGAATGTGAGTATGCATTGAAGTTAAAGTCTTCAGAGTGAATACAGATTATGGACTCGTTTGGGCAAGAAGTACAAATGATCACCGAAGAAAAGATTTTCATATACTAAAGCAAATGTCTTTTGTGCTCCACACTATTGACCCAGACACAAATAAGAAGGTAAAAACAAACCAGAAAAAGAACAAGCTTTACATGGTAATTTTTACAATAGCTGGAAGTAGCTCCTGTTTTCTTTTCAAGTGGTTGGACACAAATGGATCCCAGGATGATTGTAAGAAGCCGTGTAAATACACTGGGGGATAGTTTGTAACATGTAAGTTATGTGCCTGGTGCAGAAGACTAATAATCAGCCGTACATTTGCCAGAAGAAGCAGCATGACCTTTTCAAGAAGTATTTGGATCTGGTCCCCAGCTGCTAAATCTCACAAGACGGTCTTCATGTGTATTTACACATTATATTTGACGGTGTTTAAAATTACAAGAAGGTCATTGGTTTGAAAAATAATTAAGGCAAAGGAATTTAATCTTTTAATGCAAAAAAGTTGCATCTGCATGATGCAATTTTAGAAGGCTTGATGTGGATAAAAGCATCAAAAGCAAAAAAGTTAATGCATTTTTTTAGTGATTGCGTGTCAATCAAACCTAGGAATTCTTGGGGTTCCTTGTCCAAAAATATCTGCAAAATGATGAGAGAGCGCACAGGAGTTCAACATGACAGGTGAAAGGGAAAGCCCTTATTAGCCTGTTTGTATTTTCTGTGAGTTCCCCGATCGCCACCTCTCCGTTTCTGTAGGTGTCTGCCCCAGGAGGAGGTCGCGGTTCTCTCGCCAAGGGATGCGGAGACCCTTCGTGTGCGCACCGAGTGCGACCAGGAGGGTGGTGGTGCTGCTGCAGGAGGAGCAACCGTGCACTGGGACCCGTGTCCTTAGGCACGACCGCTGCCACCTGGGTGTTTCTCCAGAGTCCCCGAAATAAAGTGAGGGCCGAACGGGCAGCCCAGCAAAGTGAGGTTTTCTTAGCAGGGTGGTCGGCGTTGCCTTGCCTGTCTTGGGATGCGGCCTGAGAAGGGCAGTGGTTCGAGGTCTGATGGTACAATGTGAAAGGGCAGCGTACAGAGCAAGGGAGCCGCATCTATGCTTCCAATAGGAAGCTCTCCGTCTGCGTGAAGTATACCAAGGGTGGTGTCTGGGTTTTGGTCTTGGAGGGAATGAGTCGGTCCACTGTAAAGACAGATAATACATTTAGACTGCTAATTACCACATGACAAGAATCCAAAAGTGAATTGAGGAGTGACGTTATTTGACCCAGTGGATCCTTACAGTGTTTATGAGAGTGAGATCACCGTTAATACTAAGTCATAGTTTCACAGATGACGTGCTGTGAAGGGCTCTAACATCTGAATCTCTGTCTCCTTCTCTCTCTTTCTGTCTCTCTTATCCGATCTGGAAAATTTCCCTGTACCACAGAAGAGGTGAATCTAAGAAGAAGATTTTTCTTTATGAGGGCTTGTTTTTGCAAACTGATGAGTTCTTTGGGGGATCCAGCAAAAGATCCAAGAATATTTTTGACATGAAATGCATGACATGTCATTACAGATTATGCTAATCCCTAAAATAGATTCAGATTCAACTATAGACCATTAGTACACGATGTTATTGTCAGACTCAGGCTAGTGATTTATTATAAACCAATTATATAAAAAATAATTTAGGGGGGGGTCTGATTAAGATGGACTGTGTGTATCTGACATTTATGGCCAATAAACTTGAAACAGCAAAATGGAAATGTGTTTTGTAGTGCAAACTCAGGTTTTTATATTCCAGTACCGTGCGAAATCAGAAGCTAGTCTGAATTGTTTTTAAGGGCTTTGATAAATTTATAGTCAGCAATGACATCTGAAATTATTCCAGTTCCTTAAAGATTAATAAAAGTTTAATTTGATTCATAGGAGGGAAGCTCTACATAAAATTATTTTAGAACATTGCCAATATGCATCCCTGGTTTTGTCATTATATTGAATTGTTAGACCCAGTGATGCTAGGATGCTGTCACTTGACAATGTACAGGTCAGATTCACTTGAGCAAAATACTGTTATCATGAATGTCTGCTGGTTTGCAGCAGAAACAGGAGACATGAGCTTGACACACTGATCTCGGTCAATAGCCTGTGGAATAAAGAGGAGCTGCCTGCTTCCCTCTCTTCTCAGGTGTATGTCTCTTCAGGAGCGATGCCTGGTTAGATATTTTTTATGAGGCTCAATGTCACTGTTACTTCTGAGAATGGCTGATAGGTGATGAGTGATGAGCTGCTTTGCACTGATGAGAAACGCTGCTGTACTGTGGCACTGTTGGTATTTCTGAGCACACAGCATCAGTCGTGGGGTCCAGTTCTGCTCTGATGCTGATGAAAGGCAAGAATGACTTCAGCAGTTTGTGTAATTGCATTAATTTTAAATTCAGGCAAGTACATCATAGGCGGGCTTTTGAGTTTTTCTTACCAGTCTTCTTGATGTGCCGGGTATGGACATTTGTGGTTATAACATCTGAATATTCTAAAATGAGAGAGTATTTTTATATGCAAGGGAAAAATAGCACTGCAAGAGCTGTAAGAGTTTTCAAGCAATCAGATACTGGTTTTTGTAGTGTGAGACAGATCACCCATTGATTTGCTGTCGGATACTTTATTATTCTTATGTCTACGCACCACTATAATATCATTCTCTCCCTTTTAGGGTAAATATTGCATACAACAGTAAACCAACATTTGAACAACTGAGTGAATTTTTGAAAATTCAGTTAGTAAAACGATCAGACATTGTGTGTAGACGGTCTTTCAACTACATGAAGTAACATCCTCCTGAGTTCACTAAGAAAGGACATCATAAACAACTCAGTGTGAGATTCTAGTCTATTCTTTAAGAAACCTTTTTAAAATAAATGGGCATGCATCACGTTTTGTAGGAGAACCTTGCCTGTGTGTTAAATGTAAGTGATTGTAAGAAGCAAAACCAATCATGAAGTCAGACCAGAGCTACAAAGAAAATTCACATTTTAATTAAAAATGATCCAAACACCCACTGTTAAGAGCTTTTCTCAAAGGGAGCTCAGTGGGAGTTAAAGTCCTTGACATACGAGTTATCTCCTCTTAACTAGAATGAAGAACTATTTGTCATTTTTCACTTGTCAGTACTTTTTCTGAGTTTTTAGCAGTTTGATAACTATGAGAATTAACATAAGAACTTTTGGGATCAAATTTTATTTCCATTACTGAATTTTTTCATGACCCAGTCTGTTTGTCTGTAATATAGAATTGGGATTTACCAAACAAGGATAATAGAAATAAATTTACTTTTTTTAAGCCCAGTAAAAATAAAATGCATTAGAATATGTAATCAGTGTTTTGAACGTTTTCTTACATTGCAGTAACGTGCTTGGTTTCCTCTGAAAAACTTCTTCAATACGATTTGAGTGTCCTATGGGTAATTTTGGGTAATCTGGGACCTTTAAACACTGATTACACCTAAACTGTTTTGCATAAATGATTTTGCATCAGTAAATGCCTCCAAATTGGGTACCACAGGGTACCGAATGTACCTTGATTTTCTTCAGAGGTTTGTGCTGTGTTTGGGCAGCGGGGGAGCCAGGATGTGACCCGATAAATGGGGGGTCGGTGTCTTGTGGAGTGGAGTGCCTGTGCTCCCCCGTGGGACACAGCGAGCCGGTGAGTGGCCCAGGGCAGCTGCCTATGGGGTGCTCACCCGCCGTAATCTGATGCAAATTCTTCGTGAAGACGAAACAGGCCTGTAATTTTAGCGTCAGCTGGCTAATGAGGTTAAGCCCTTGGCTTGGGTTGCTCCTTTCCCATATCCGAAGTTTCTGGCAGAGCTGAACACTCTTCCTGAAACGCTACCATCCCTTGGCCGCTCCTGCAATAGGGGCCTCAGTGGAACTTAAAGATTTAAAAAAAAAATAAAAATAAAAGATCAATATAAAAAATTTCAGATAGAACATCAGCATAAAAAAAGAATGAGGTTGGCCATTGTGGAATACTTTGTAACCGGTAAAACTGTTTGCCATAGGGCATTGTGGATACCCAACTGTACAGGGGTGCAAGGGGCAATCCCTAAAGTTAATGAAATAAATGCCACCAAGAGTTCCTAAATGCAGAGGTGTCATCCCTGAATCAGGAAATCTGTATGCTGCAGAAATGCAAGGATGGACTGAGCGTTACAAGTGTCTCCCTATAGACTTACCGAATTCATAGTTTGATTTTAGCCGTTGCTGGAAACGGGTTATAGGGCTAAATAGAGTGGTTTATGTTGTTGTGCTCAACAGAGCCAAGGTTCCCTCTGGTGTCTTGGTTCTCCAGGTGGAAGTGCCCTGTGTTACCTGTGTTTGTTTTTTGCTGGCTTTAAGAGGAAATTACTTATCTACATCATCAAGAGGAGGATACCACAATTATTATTTAGGAACAAGGGCAAGCCTGATGGCTGTACTAAAAAGGCTACAGAATCCTGAAAATATGTTTCTCAATTTTCGCTGGGAACGGAGGAGTGTTTAAATTAGTCAAAACATGTCTCTGGCGCGACTTAAGGGAGGAGCTGAAGCTGTGAAAGCAACAGTTGGTCAGTAACAACTCTCATCCGCCTCTGGGGCAACATTAGTGAAAATCTGCTTTCTTGTGAGATAGAAAACAAGGGTTAAGGAGAAGAGAGTTAAAGGGACAGGAATTTTGCAGAACATGGAACAAGTAGCAATCTTATTCTTGCTATTGAATTTCAAGAGGAGATGTGTCTGTATGTCTTTTGTTTTAGAGTTTCAGTGACAATGTGAGAAGTACAGTGCATCCTTTAACTCAAAATATTTGCTAACAAACTTGTATTTTATATACATGAGTTGTTGTAGTAGTTGTGGATTTAAATAGTAGTTGTAGTTCTACATAATGATCTATATTAATTAAAATGTAAAAATGAAATAAGCTTACAGCAAAGGCAAGTTTGCAACAATAGACCTTTGGAAGGTTTTTTTGAAGGTATTTTTGAAGCCATCCAAAAAGAAAGTTAAGATTAAAAAAAATAGGCAAAGTACCTTACATCGATGAATTCTCAAATATCCTGAGTAATTATTATTTTCCATAACTTTGTCAATATTACGAGTGCACAGCACACCTGAAAATCAAGTCTCTTATTGAAGACATAATTATTTTGCATTTTTTCAGCAGGGGACATGTACAGGTAATTTTTTTTTTTTTTAATGTGACAGAGCTCACTTCAGGAAGATTGGTGAAATATAGTTTTGTTCAAAGTTTTCTGTACTAGTTAGGCATATAGATATGGTTTTTATAGCTGCAATTGGCCACTACAGCACTAATAAAATAATCATAACAGTCATCCTACATAAAGTGCTATGAAGTACTCCTGAGAGTTAAAGAAATCACAATGTAAGTGTAAAGTAATCCATATGGTCACGGTACAAACAGTTTCAACAAATTGTGATAACAATTGACATTTTATGTGTCCACAATGAAAATATATGGTCTTGCTTTTATAAGGCCTGTTCAAATATGGTAGTCATGGGAGCTGTGAAAAGAATGGAAGAAAAAGAGAAAAAAAGAAACTTTCAGATTATAATTCTAAGACCATGTTCCGTGCAATGAAGATTTTTGAGAAAGTTGCTTCACTAGAAACCAGAAGGTAGAAGATGATGGCAACAGACCACACAATGAATAAATAAAATTAGCCACGGATCTGGGAGACACTCAAGCGAAGGTATATGTGCAGTTCCCAGAGCATAACAGTAAAAATTGAGTAGACTGTCAGGGGGAGTACTTGCTCTGAAAAACGTGAACTGAGAAGGACTGGAACTAACGTTAATCTACTGCCTCACAAAATGAGCTGCTGCTTTGCTTTTAATATTAAGAGGTTGTAGTTATGGCTCACTTTAGGTAATGTAGATGTTCAAATAAGTTAATATAATTATATTGAAGCCTTACCAAAATGATAAATTAACATGCTTTTAAAGTAGCCATTCATTTGTGTATTTAAAAGGAAAACATAGATGTATAAAAGGCAACCGATTATTGTGTAATTTAAATACAATAGCACATATTTATTTACGAGAAAACATTAGGAAAAAAACAAAACTGGCTTCTGAGAATACAGTTGTAAGTATAGGTCAGGAAGGCTCTTTGCAAGCAACTCTGCCAGTCCGTTTAATCCAGTTCCAGTCCTCACCTGTTTTCTAGGAGAAGCTGTATTTTTTTATTTTTAATATTGTTTTTCTGTAAATGTAAAAAATATGCATTTGAAATTAGAAGATAGAGTGTGCAAGAAAGATGCTCTGAGGCAGTGGGACAGGGAACCAAAACTGGCTCTACACTATTTCCTATGCTGTCAAGTTTAGCTGGCCATTGAAGCAATTTATCTAAGGTTGTTTTCATGTTTCCATTTTACTTTATTTTGAGTAATACAATTTAAAATCCATCCCGATAGTTTTTCTCTGACATCAGAGGAGGAAAGGCTAGGTAATCATTCCATATACCAGAGGCTGATATCATAAATATCCAGCTTTAGTAAGGTCCAATAAACCCCCTCGTATTCAGACTCTAGTTCTGCATCTTTCTTCCAGCACTGCAATGCAGACAAGTTTGGAAAGTGCCTGCCTGAAAAATACATAAAAGTTAGGGTGTATGAAATGTCCACCTGTTCTCACATTATGTTAAACCCTCTGTTGGTGTCTCCCCAAACCAGGATGTTCAAACTCTGTGTTATGAAGGCTCTGAAGGAGGAAGGTCACTGTTGGGATGGAAAAGATCTCACGGTGCCAGAATATTAAAGTGTAAGCTTCACCTTTTTCCTTCCACCTTTGCTTTGGAGCAGTCATCTCTGTTCTTAAATCCTGGCAGTTTGGATATTCTAGGTGAAACCGCTACTCATTTAGTGTTTTAAGGTGGTTAGTGAGGTTTCTTTGCTCAGTCAGTGAGTGTTTTTTCAAATGTTTGTTCAAAATTGTTGTTTTTTGGAAATGGTTATTCACAGAAGTCCAAGAAACCTTTTTTCCTTCCTGAAAACCTGTTCGGAAACTTGACCTTGTTCTCTAAGACTGTTTAATATAGTAAATTGTTATCTGTATTTTCATAGTGTTTAATAGCATGAACTGAGCATCATGATCCAATTTCAATTGGTGCTGTAAAAACACAGATGGAAAAAGAAGGTCCCCAAAATATGCAGAAGATAAGAACTACCAGATGGACAAATTTAAGTTGCAGAATACAAGGCATGAATTAACCAATGCAAGCACATATTGCTGGCAGTGGTTTCAGTGCGCTCTTGGATTAGACAGTGATTTCAGATGAAAGTTTGTTTCTAATCTGGAAGTGCAGTTTGATTGGGTTTTGGTGAGTCTGAGGGTTAGGCCAGTGACTCTGGATGCAATTTTACTGTTCAAAGATTGTGTAAATGCGCTGTTTTAAAATTTCTGCTTTCTAAGTTCTTGTGGTCTTTCTAATTGTTTAAATGGTTCCTTTGCTCAAGTTTTGTATTCAATTTACCATGTGGCAGGAATTAGTAGTAAAAAGAAGAAAGGTGCAGGTTGCCTGAGTATTCTGAAGGCAAAATGAAGTAGAAAATTAAAGATATTTATCTCCATTATTCTCTTTCAAACTCGTTATTAACAAATCCAAAATACAAAGAAAATGATAAATTATTATTCAGACTCTGAGAGCAATATATATTTTAATGGGAGGAAAAATAGCCTGCTGCTCGCATATCGTGCTCTTTTCTTTCTTTTCTGGAATAAATGAGGTTGCAACTGTTCTGTGGACATCCCTGCCTATACCAAGCAGTCATTAGGTTACGTGGTGTGCTTTCATGGCAGACTGTACCAGTTGGTGCCAGCAGAGAGGTCAGTAATAACCAAAACAGATTACCGGTGACAAGGAAGTATGAATTGCCTCTCAAGCTCAAACTATTAATGACATTAAATTAACGCATGAATTTTTAAAATATCGATAAATGTTAGATAAATTTGAAAGGAAAAAGTCGGAGAAAGGTTAAAAATTACATTCCTGAGCATGTGATGTCTTGGATGATGTGCTCTTAGCTTTCATTCGGCGCCGCTTGCCTCGTAAGCTTTGCTCAGTGGAGAGCCTTTTATCATTTGGTTGCCAGTTTTTTCTGTGCCTCAGAAAAAAAGTTATGGGCTGCTTCTCTGATACTGGTGTCTGGAAGTCATGTTTACAAACCCGCGCTACGGCAGCCAACGTGCCAGCCTGTGTCCGCCGGGTGATGCCTGTGCTGTCCTGGCAGGACGCCCGGAGCCCTGGCGATGCCCCGGTCCCACGGGGACATCCCGGGGAGCTGGGCATTCTGGAGGAGTCTCCAGGACGGGAAACCAGACCTCGAATCGCCTTTCTTTCACTTGCTGGTTCCTCTTACTGCTGCAGCAGGGTGCAATATATGTGGGCGAGTATTTGGTTCTCCAGTAATCCCCAGAAAAAAAACGTTTTCCCTGAAGGATGCTGGTCATGTGGATTAGAAACACTTGGAGCTCCCTGGGGCCAGGTAGCTGCCCGACTCGTTTCTGTCTCCCGAGGCTGCACACTGCTCAAAGAGAGAAACTTGGACCACTATCATAAACAACTGGAGAGTGGTGCCATGTTTTACCAGCAGCAATAGTACTCCTTTCTCTGAAAAAGAGAATTAGTAGTAGCTGTTCTTAAAATAAACCTGTTTGTTGTCAGGTCAGCCAGCTCAGCCGGTGTACTTTTATCAGCGATTACTCTACATCAACTGCCTAGCTGCAAACAATCTTTTTTTGGTCAAAACAACTATAGGAGTAATGCCTAAAATTTCCTTCAACTCATATTGTACCGATTAGATTACTGCATACTGTATTTTTAAACAATCTTTGTTAACCTCAGTTGTAATGCTCCATATTAATACTTTAAAATTACTCTAAACAAATTGTCGGTCGTCCAGAAACATTGGACTATCAGGTAATCCTGATGGATTAACATGTTTGCTATAAGTGTAATGAAGTGTATTTTACCTGAAAAGGTTTTAATTAGAAAAGCATCAGAGATTTGTATAACACCAAACCATTAATCTGAAAATGGAATTATAGCAAAACCAGATGAACACACCTCATCAACTAAAAACAAATTTGCTATAATTATAGAAAATGACATAGTCTGTCTAATACGTAAATTGCAAGATAATGAAATTAGGGGTCATCTACTTGAATAATAGTGATTGTTTTTCAAAAAAAGCACACTACTGCACATAATGGAGTGGAAAAGGGGTTATGATAAAAGCTTTTCAAACAGTCTCTGCTGATGCTTGTAATCTGGAAAAGACAAACATGATCATGAAGAATATTTCTAGAAAGATGGACATTAAATCAGAATAATTGTATAATATACTGTTGTGCTCGCAATATGTTATATTTAAGGAGTTTTGGTAATTCTAAGACAAAGAGGTATTAAAAAAGGTCTCAAAGTTCATCTTCTGCAAATTGTTTTACATTCTTTTCTAACTTCTTTCAGTCATAAAATGTACAATAGGAGGGCAAAAATATGCCTAACAGGAGTGACTTGGTGACAAAAGTAGCTCTGTAAGTAACTGAATTTAAAATGAGAAAGGCTAAATGTGTTAATGATAACAGTTAAACGTCTTTCTGTTGTATAACCTCAGTATTGTTTCCATGTCTGTGAATATTCAAGTAGATCACAAAATAGTCACTGTTATGTATAACTGAGAGAGTTCAAAAGACCTGGGAGGATTTGTAACTTTATATTATCACGGCCTATCTGTTCATTAACTTTTTTTTGGTAGTTCCCATGCATCTTGTAGTGGTTTTAGAAAAGTTGGGGTATTCTTCTCTCTAGCATAGATCTTTAATAAGTAGTAACATGTTTTATCACTGTTGCCTAGGTACAATGACCTAGGTAAGATACATGATTCGGCTGATGCCCTCACACAAGGTTTTGGGACTTACAGGAATTCTGAGGCAGACCCAGATTCTGAGCCACCGCTTCCTTTTGCACTAGCCTAATGGTCAGTGCCCAAATCCAGATATTCAACATCTTTATATCTGTACTGCTAACATAAGCAGGCTTCTATTTTATTTTGGAGGATAAAAGTAAAATATAGTATCTGTCCCTGTGGACTATTATCATCATTGCCTAAATTGGGCAGTTTAGCAAAAAGCTTGGCAAAAAGCAAAGACCTTTGATAGGTTTTGACCAGGTTCATAACAAATTCTGACTGCAGCTGTATTAGCAGCTGGAATCCAGCTACATGATAAAGACGTGCTACATATTTGAGATCACTAAATATGTAATACTGATTATCAGATTCCTTTTCTAAGTCAAAGATATACAGCAAGCAAATCCTTGAAAAGAGTAAAAATGCCTTGAAAGGCCTAGGTTTCCTTTCATGTTACAGTAGATTGGCGGATCACCTTCTGAAAGTACATGTTGTTCATCAGAAAGAAGAAAGCAATACGATATCAGAATTCCATCTTTATACATAATTTTTCCCACTTTTAAAATGTGTGTATATATATTTCTTACACTTTATTTATATACACATACATACAATATATATATTACATACACATTTCTTACACACTACAGATATATATAGACACACCCATGCTTACCTAAATTAAAAAGTAAGACTCATTGAATGGAAGGTGACATGTTTTGTGATCACAGTTGACCAATCAGGTAAAACATAAGCATGAAATCAAGAGACATTAAGAAATGTCTAACCTATACAGTCTGGCTTCACAGACATCACAGCAGCTATGCAAACATAATTGCATTAAAATGCCTTGACACAAAAACGCCACCTCAGCTATTAATATTACTTTATGAAGAAGACCTCTTGCTACCTGTTGTAGCATTGTTACAGAACTGCCGATGCAAGATGTTCTTAGAAAATACCTTCCTTCGGTATTTTGTATGCCTCACTGATTCATAAGTCAAATGAAATTACACATACATGCTGTAAAATAGCATCAAATATTTTGTTCATAGAACCTTTTATGACAATAATTAACAATATCTCTTTTCAATTGCTAACATTTTTGCTTTCCTTAGTCCGTTCAATAATTCAAGCTTATTTAACTTCTATAAAATGACTAATGGAAAGGCAAGTTAAAATATATATATATATGTATAAAATACATATTTTAATAGGTGTAAAATATATACATACGTATAAAATATACATATATAAGTATAACGTATGTGTGTGTGTAAGATAGTTTGAATACTGTGGTAAGTATCTCACAACATGCCAGGGTTAGAAATGTCTGGGGTTTGTTTTTCAGAAAGAAAATCTCATAAGTAAGTAAAACTTCTGCACCCTGGAAACTGACAGACATTTCTTGCCTTTGTCTTTGTTAGAGCCAAAATGTTATCCCAGAGTTCTGTTGGATAGATAGCCCCAGTTCTAAACTGAAAATAAGCAGTAATCAAGAACAAAGTATTTTTTCCATGACAGACAGGAAACACAAACCTGTTTTTTTAGATGCCTCTTTTTAAAATGCTGTCTCTTTTCTTTAGATTGCTGAAATATTTAGAATTAAATTCACTTCTGACACAATTAATTAATAAATCGAACACAAAATTTGTTCCAAACTTAATCCTCTCACTGTAGAAATAAGGTGAATGTGTTATTGTTGTGGTTTGACCCTGGTAGGTGACTGAGCCCCACAGAACAACTCGCTTGCTCCCCTGCGGCGGGATGGGGATGAGAATCAGAAAGGTAAAAGTGAGAAAACTCATGGGTTGAGATAAAGACAGTTTAATAGGTAAAGCAAAAGCCACGTGCACGCAAGCACAGCAAAACAAGGAATTCATTGCCCACTCCCCACGGGCAGGCAGGTGTTCAGCCATCTCCAGGACAGCAGGGCTCCAGCACGCCTAACGGTGACTTGGGAAGACAAATGCCATCACTCCGAACGTCCTCCCTTCCTTCTCCTTCTCCCAGCTTTATATGCTGATCATGACGTCATATGGTGTGGGATATCCCTTGGGTCAGTGGGGGTCAGCTGTCCCGGCTGTGTCCCCTCCCAGCTCCTTGTGCCCCCCCAGCAAACTCACTGGTGGGGTGGGGGGAGGAGCAGAAAAGACCTTGGCTCTGGGTAAGCCCTGCTCAGCAGTAACTAAACCATCCCTGTGTTATCAACACTGTTTTCAGCACAAATCCAAAACATACCTCCAAACCAGCTACTATGAAGAAAATTAACTCTATCCCAGCCAAAGCCCAATGCAGTTATATAACTTAAATAGTGCCATAAATGGTATGAAAGTAAGTATGTACCAATAAGGTCTCATTGCCCTCGCTTTGATGATGACCCAAGGTTGTTTAGATAACATCAGAAAATTGTCTGTCTTAATCTTTCTTTTTCAGGGTTAATGTCTTGGAAGTGTTCATCACATGGTTAAAAAGCTTAAGTTGCTTTTTCACTTCCAAATATTTTAATAGTGACAGATATCAGCAGTAGAGATCAGTATGAAAAAAATATGTTTTCCAGGCACATAACTGGAGACATGGGTCTCGGGTATAACAATATTAATTCACAGGCGTGTATTAGCCTTAACATAGTTGTCTTTCCAAGTCACACTAATATTATTAGATGAAACCAATATCCAGATCAAACTATCATCATAGATCTACTATTGTTATAACTGGCCTTGGTCTTGATATATCCATGGTATATGTCATGTGTATATCTAAGCTTTAGCAGATATATAGGATTACCCACATAAGCTGTACCAAAATATTATTTCTGCATGCTGTATTGATAAAATATGTACCACTGAGCAGCATTGTGTGTTCATATCAAAGCAGAAAAAATGTAACGCCCACAAAGAATTCCAGTTTTCTCTTCAAGCGTGTTACTTTCCTGTATTAGAAATAGGATTGAGCAACCTGTGTAGAGTTATCTGCTTTGGGGTAAGCCAAATAGGTCTCCAGTCTCCCCTGAGTATGTTGATCAGTCACTCAAGTAAGCAGTCAGTAGTCTAATGCCATTTTGATTTCCTGGGGCATCACAGCTGGCCTCCAGCTGCCAGTCCAGAAGTCTCGTTGCTCACATTGCACCTCTGTCCTATCTGTGGCTAGCTCAGGTACTCCAGGGTCTCTCAAATGGCTCTACATGCCTGTTTTTAGGTAGATGAGTCAAGCACTAGGGTTTGTAAGCTGGAGCTGAATTGCACCCGAGATGGCATTAATTTGACACACGCTGCATTAGTCTTTACCAGGAGCAGATTTGTGGTCAGGCTTTCTGCCTCAGTCAGAGATACAGTTTTATATTGGGGTTTTTTGTATTGTTTGCATCGTTTACATATAACATGACTTTTCCCACAGTGATATGCATGGTGTAAGAACTTAAGCAGATAAGGAAAGGAATGCAGTTACATCATGCTTGGGAAAACTAGTAAGAAAATTGTAAAGCAGTTAAGCTACAGAAATATTGAATAGACGCAACTGCTTTGAAAAGGGCTGGGGTTTCTTGTTACTGGACACAGTTGGGTTTGTTCAGGTTGCCTACTTTAGGCCTACAGTAATTCTAACTGGTTTAGATTATTTCATCCCAATGAGCTTCAGTTTTAAACATGAACAGTAATACTGTTTCTATTTTTCTACCAACCGCAGCATCTGAGAAACAGAGATCTTTAGCCTCAGCATCATGATTTTGGAGGAATTTTGATTCCTCCAGTCATTAATGAAATATCAAGGAACCCCAAAGGACACTGAAAACTGATCCAGAATATCCAGTTGCTGTCTCTTTTTTGTCTATTCAGGGAAATCAGGCACCTTTACATAGTGATTAATTTCTCCTGAGTACCAAAAAATAGGTCAGCTAAGGTCTCAGTGAAAAAAAGTTCAAACATATATTGGTAAGGAAAAGAGATAGAAGTAATATTTAAATTATGTGAATTATTATGTGAATGTAAATTATTAAATTTTCTAAGAATATTTTTTCTTCCTTATAATAAATGTCATAAATATTATAAGGACTCTTAAATGCAGAGTGCTGCTTCAGAACCTCATCGTGTGTGCGTTTGTCCCTAACGCCTTCTGGCCACAGTGTTAATCAGATGAACTAATGTTTATTGCTGCTTTAGTTTTTTCTCATCTCATTTATGTAAGGATATGTCTACTGCTCACTTATGCAGTCTAGCACCTCTAGGCTAGTAACATGTTAAAGTCACTACAGAAGTGTAATAGAACATATGGGTCCACAGCAGCTGTGTACTCTGCACAGTATTACACAAATTGATTTTATACCCTTTTTTTTTTTTTTTTCCAAATCAGCCAGAGGATATTTATTTCATTATCTTTCCTTGAAAGTTACATAAACAGAGAGTTTCTCAGTCTCAGCTCCCCAAAATGGTCTACCCTTTTATTTTTCCTTATTTTGTGTTATTCTAGACTGTAATAAAAAAAGCTTATTTTAAAAAAATCTGTCTTGCTAGATGGTAATTCTATGCCTCTCATCTTAGATAAAAAAAATTATTTTTTATTCCTGTGTATTTCCAATGGTTTTTTTTTTATTAGAAGCAGGATTTTAGGTTAACATTAAAGAAGACTATGCATCATGAACTATTCTGAAACTGTTGGGTCGTCTTAATCTTGTCCTCTGGCAATGAAGAGCTTAGCACAGGTTGCAAAACTTGACTAAGAAGCAGGTAGACTCTTCATAATGCACTGTGCATCATCTTGTGTCATCATGGCTAGATTTGAATACAAATGTGAGCTACATCTTGGACTGCAAACCGTACAGTTATATTTCTTTACCGCTCCATTCAATTCCGTTTTCAACCATCTGGAACTGTGTGCACATTCATATCCGTTATGAGTTAAAACTTGACAGAAAACATTATGAGAAAAGTTTTGTGTACTATGAGCTGTTCTCCAATTAGCCTTCTGTGCACAAGTTTCCTCCGCTAATTTGTTAGGGTTTTGCATATGTAAATGCCAGCCTCCAGTAAGGTCTACAAAAACACTGTGCATGGGTCAGCCAGATATGCATGCTCAGCCTTTCCTATCAATCAAATCTGGGATAACTGAGACCTCCAAATTCATGACCGAGTGCTTCATGGACACCAATATTTGTTCATAGCCTTTCTACCATGAAGTTAATTTGTCTTCACAACAGTAATTGAAAACATGTCCCAGGAACAGCAGCTAAAAAGAGCAAATAGCAACATTTTAGAGTTTTCTCTCAAACCAAAATATTCTCATGTCTTTAATCTTCTCCAAATGTCCTCCCCACTTTTTCCCTTCACGACAGTTTATAGAGAGTCAAATAAAAAAAAGAGAAGGGAATCATACAAAGCCTACATTGAAGGTCTTCAAATTTAAACCATTTGTGAATCTACATACAAAAACTTCATAGCAAATGCATAGTATAAAATACAGAACTGGGTAATAATTAATACAACTGTTTACAGATAATACAGAAAGTCAGGAGTTTATGGTCCATTTGAGGTCATTTCAGAACACACCCTAATTACAGAGTAGCTATCAATCAAAAAAACCAGATGAAACAGCATGATTCTTTAAGCAGTCTAAAAATGCACAGTACACATCCAAGTGGGATACTCATCATCATTCAAATTGTTGTATGCATGGACGTGGTTAAAGAAAAAAAAAAAAGTGTTTCTATGACAATAAAGATTTTATTTCTTATTTCAGTGAGTAAAATATAAATAACTCCAGCAAGCCTTCTAACCTAAGTCTCTTCATATATATGAAGTCTTTACATAATGATGACATCTCAGAACTTTTGTTTATACATAATGTAGACTGATTTTATACTAAATAAACTAACGGTAAGCTATCACTATTAGAGGAATGTAATGTGAGGAAAAATTTCACAGAATGGTTCTGTATAATATTAATCATGAAATAAAATTATTCAGAATGACAGGATGAGGGTGCAAGGTATGAAAATCACGTGCAGAGTCATCCGCAAAAATGTCTGCCCATAAATTTGTTTTTGGTTTTTTGCCCTGATGTTTTTCGTTGAAGAACAGTTCTAAGATGCCTGAAGTGTTGTCAAATGTAACTCACAAGATTTTAAAGAATCACCACATGCAA
This sequence comes from Haliaeetus leucocephalus, assembly GCF_000737465.1. Classification (NCBI taxonomy): domain Eukaryota; kingdom Metazoa; phylum Chordata; class Aves; order Accipitriformes; family Accipitridae; genus Haliaeetus; species Haliaeetus leucocephalus. The sequence goes on from NW_010973220.1 coordinate 5,100,245, forward strand.
TTTTTTTCACTTTATTTCTTGACGCTTCAGAAAATGCTTTGGATGCCTGTACGCAACCGTTATTTAACCATCCTAGAAGAGTATTATAAGCATAGTTACTAACAAGAGTAGACCACGTGGTCATAATGATGCTTTGCTGTGAAAGGAAAGCGTAAGGGCAAAGGGAGCCGTTGGATACACAGACCTGGCAGGCTCCTGGATGTCAGCAGTAGAAATATCTTTCATGATATACATCAGGCCTTTCAGACTGTCCCGAATATTCCAGATAAACTGAGAAGACATTTAGATTTCACACTTTCACTGGGAGAGGTATTTTTAATGTCTTTTGCTAGCATCTTGTTGAGGCTATTTGTCTACTGACCTGAGCCTCGAGAAGTTCTCAAACCTGTCACTCATGAGACTCTGCTCCGAGAAATGAAAGATGTAAGTAGTGTCATAAATGACTACTGTCTCTCAAGACATCCTCAGTTTGCCAGAGGAGTAGAATATTGCAACTGGACAAATGCAGCCTCATTCTTGATTTCAATTGGGGTGACTTACAAATGTAGGGAATAGGTAAACACGCTGTGTCTGGAGGGCACATAAATATGACCTAGTAATAATAAGCAGCAGATATCATTCACTATACCTCAGAAATACAGTTTTTCTTTATAAAAATTCATGGTGAGATAACAAGTGGTAAAATGCCTATAGCATGCTTAAGGATGGTACAGTATTTTCTGTTTTTCCATTTGCTGGGTGTGCTAACACTGACTTCTAAATTTGCAGATTTGCTGTGTCCTCAGTCAAAATTAGAGATTATATGGCCTGTAAACTCTGATAACTATTAATTTATTAAATATTTTTCTTTCTTTCTTCATTTCACAAAATTGTTACTTAGGTGACATGGTACCTTTTCTTTTCCAAAATAAATGTAATGGCTAGAGATTAAGGATAAAGTCTTAGCCTACACAAAATTGTCAGTGACTTAAGTGTACCTAGGACTTACATCAGGTCACTGAGTCTTCCTTTCTGTTGGGGCATAAGGGCAGATTCTGAAGCAATTCATAGAGCACTACTAGAAATTATGAAATTTTTTTTTTTTTTGGTAGCAAAACTCGAACCCTGTTGAATGCACCAGAGAGAAAAAACAGCCAAACATTACATTTTCTTGGCTTTATCACCCTAGATAACATGAAGTAGGGAGTTCTTTTTATCTTAGAGGAGGGGGTTTTGTTTACTTTTCAGTATTTTATCTGAACGTATTTTGCACATTTTCAAGATTTTGGGGTTTACATTCGGGCCAAAGATCATGATTAGTGTGTCTGTTGCATTCCACACTTAAAAGTGAGTGGTTTTAATGTAATTCAGCTAGAATGGGAACCAAAGGAAATTAATCATTCTGTAATAATGGTCCTATAAAATCTGTGACCTATCAGAAATACTGACATTGGACTCAGTATAGCAGACAGATTGCAAAAAACAGCAGGAAAGATTGTTTAACAGATAGTTTTAAGAAATATGAGTAAGAACTAACTCTGCCTTAAACAAAATTAATTTAATTCTCTAAAAAAGTTATTTTTACAAGTGATATCGTACTTTAATGATTCATTTAAAAATCTCAGTTTGGTTTCCTGTAGAAATATATCTGAAAACATGAACAAAATTGCAGCTTTGTTAAGATTTTTGTAGTCTTGGCTTCATAACATGAGGGAAGTGGATGAAGTTGAACACTGCGCTGTCAGGAAACGTTGTATTTTCTAGTTTTATTTTTAAATTTGTAGTTGAATTTAACACTTATGAATTTGAGCAATTAATAAAGAGCAGAGCCTTGAAATGGTCCTTACAGATCTCCCCATCTGCTTTAGCATTACTACCATTACTACTACTCTGAGCAGCTTTGGGGCAAAGGTTGATTATGGGAGTGGTAGTTCGTGGTGTGTGAAACTTGAAGCAATCAGAGCACCATCAAATGCATTTTTCCCTTTTTCCTCAGGGCTTAAACTTGTCATCCAGAAGCATGAATCTGGTATTCTCACTCTGCAGGTCTCAGTTATAATGTCAGGAGACCGTTTAGTGGTGGAGTCTTTGCTTCCTAATGTCTGGGTCCTCCTATGGAAGTTAAGGCTTTATACTGTTTTTTACTCAGCCAGAGAAGTAAATGACCAAACTGGTTTCCCGTGCTGAAGGATGGGTAGAAAGAGATCTAAGAAGAACTACGTGTACATGCTGTGCATGCAAGTGTCCTCACATGACAGTTACAGATATCAAAATGTTCTTAAAGTTACAATTTTAGTTGGAAAAAAAATAAATCACTGTAAATCCCATATAATTGCATACAGATTAAGAGATGTCAAATGAGAGAAGCTGGTCAATATATACAAGAGGAAAATTATTCAGGACATTGTCAGCTCACAAAAATGAGCTAGACTTGGCTATTTACACTCTTAAGTATAAGTTTTTTAGCCAGTAGCCTCCAACCCATCTCTGGAACCAAATCACTCAGCAGTATTTTGGGTTGGCATTTTTTCTATCATCTTCCCTGCTTTTCTTATATTATTCTGTAGTGAGAATGGAAAAGAACTATGGAACAGTTACTTTCCCTGACAACGAACAGTTGATTTTTGCTCCATTTTCTACTATATTCTCCTTTTTCTACTATATTGACCACTATAGTGATATATAAATAAAAATACTCTCCTCTAGCAAGGCCAGAATTTAAGAAAACAGTAAAGGAACTTTGCTCAAATGAATGATGAAAATGTCCTTTTTGTCTGTAGATTTTAATGCTAAATCTTCTTTCTCTTCTTCTTTCTCTGTTCTTTGACATTTAGCTGTTAGATTCAATAGCTATCATTAGGACAAAGGTACTATTTCCGAAGAAGAATGTGACTCTTACTTTCCTTTTGCCTTAAGATTTGGCACTGGCATTATTTATACTTTTATCCAATAAAGAGAAGCTTTCTAGAAAGTGATTCATGTTCTGTCTGTTTAAAGAATGCAGAGGCATATACTCCATTCAAAGGAAAAAAAAAAAAAAAAGATTTTTAGGCCTTTTTTATGTCATGTCTATCCTTTTTATATCATTTTAATGGTTCCTTCAGTTTTTATGGAACGGAGGCTTTATTGACTAGTCAGCCTAAAATACAGTGGTAAATATTATATATGAGCTAAATAAGTTGATTGTTATTTTGCCAAGTAGATGTCTGAAAAATATGAAACTTCCCACTGTGATCATCTAAAGAGAAAGCTCATTTAGTCTCTGAAGAAACTATAGCAGTGTTACTTCTTGGTTTTGTTTGCATTTATTGCCAGAAGCCAGCTGAAGAAGTATAAAAAATACACCTCTATGAAGAAAAAGCATTTGAGGAAAAATATTTGGTTTTGATTGAAATAATAGTTCATTCCTTCCATTTTGTAAGCAGCTTTTTAGATGACCCTTCCTCCAGTAATCTGTAATAAACATTGGGTTGCAGAAGGCAAATCCATTCTTCCTTAGTATATATGCTCCTGGTATAGCAAGAATTAATATTGACTGTTTGCGTGTTGTTTTCCTTCTCCAAAAACACCCCTTAAACTGGCTAGTACTTGCAAATGCTAAGGAAATAAAAGCAGCCTCCCGATGCCCAACATGCTAAGCTTGTTCTGACCCTTGACATACCATATTTCTAGAGTTGTAACAACTGTAGTTGGCCTTAGGACAGTAAAGTGAGGAAAAGATTTTCCAACTAAGGAGAGTGAACTCATGCTAAAAGGCTAAAAGCTATTGTAAATGAGTTTGTCTGCAGATGGAAGTTAGGTGCTCCGTATGTGCAGGAGAATATATTTTGAAGTCTTTGAAGGGCTCACTAGAAGAGTTAACAACTGTGGTGTTCCAGTGCTGGTGAAACTGGACACTTGGCTTCTGTCTCCAGAATCAGAATACCAGGCAACTAGTAAGATTTTTTAAAAGTTGGACCATTAAGAGAATTTTTTCCTTTTTAGGCATTTAAAATGCACATTATCAAGTTTTGTATACTGTTGAGTTGATTGATCTTTTTTTCAAAGAAAGCTGCAGTGATTATGTCAGTGAGTCTAAGAAAAACATTAAATACTATAAAACTCTTGATAAACCCACAGCAGTGGCCGCCCTACAGCTGAGAGCGTGAGGTCTGAGTTACATTGCTGCAAGTAAGGATTATCAATCAAAATCATTTTCTCAGCCAAAACATGCCTTATTCTGCTGAAGAAGGAAAATTCACACCCCTTTGCATGAGAATAGGAATGGAGGAAGAGAGAAATGAGCAAAGTTCACATGAATCACAGAAGGTTCTTAAGGAAATCACAGAATATGTGAGGTTGGAAGGTGCCTTTGAAGATCGTCTAGTCCAACCCCACTTCTTAAACCAGGGTCAGCTACAGCAGGTTGCTCACATCCATGTCCAGTTGGATTTTCAATATCTCTGAGAATGAAAACTCCACAACAGTCTCTGGGCAACCTGTTCCAGTGCTTGGCCACCCTCACAGTAAAAATAAGTGTTTCCTGATGTCCAGAGGGAACCTCCCGTGTTTCAGGTTGTGCCCATCACCTCTGGTCCTGTCACTGGGCACCACTGAGCAGAGCCTGGCTCCCTCCTCTTTTACACCCTCCCTTCAAAGATTTGTGCACGTTGAGGAGATCCCTCTTGGACCTTCTCTTCTCCAGGCTCAACAGTCCCAGGTGTCTCAGCCTTCCCTTACAGGAGAGATGCTCTAGTCCCTTCATCGTTTTTGTAGCCCTTTTCTGGCTTCGCAACTTTCAAACTGCTGTTTTTTTCAAGGTTGTATGTACAAAGAATAGTCAAAGCCACTCTATAAAGCTTACCATAAGAGGAATAAGGCAAATTACAGACGCTTCTTCAGGAATCAAGTGATATCTTCTTTAACTTTTAATGTATGGATAGACTTTGGGTGCTGTTAACCAGTCTCTTGTCACTTGGAAGGCCAGAAGAATGACGGGGGGGAAATAGGTCTGAGAAGCTTTTGTGGCTGGGATGAGGCAAAGCAAAAATTATTAACTCATCTGTTAGCTACAAAAGATGGTGGGGCAAAGACTTAGTGCTTTTGAAGCTATTTCAAACTATTTATTCCTTTCTTTTTGAGTGGTACTGAGTTCTGGAATGAGTTGTGAAGGGTGCGTGGATGGAGGTGTGTAAGACTCATATTAACAGAAAAGTTCATAGCTTCTTGCATCTTTTAAGGGCCTTGAGACAGGTCAAGTTGAATAACGACTGAATGTAATGTCTTCACAACAGGCACATCTACTTTAGTATTTTATTTAGGATGAAAAGTATTATTTTGAAGGAGATGTTCTGACCATCCCACCTTTCAATGTTTTCATTACTGTCATGGAAACAGTGCTGGAGTGTAGGAAGTGAAGGCTGAAACTTAACCAGATGTTTTTCTGCAAATCTCACATGCACCACAAGATTCTGTAGTAAAAACTCCCAAAACCTCAGCAGAAAGTGCTTTGTGCTACAGAACCACGTGTTGCGGTGCCCTGCTTGTTAAAGATAATGCACAATGCAAGCACAGGAACTGGTTTTCTTTGTCGGTCACAGACAGCTAGACCATTTTGAGGTGGAAAGCCCCCTCTTTTTGAGAGGGAAGTTGACAACATGATGGGTCATTTGTAGTAACAGCTTCTTTGTAGCTGAACCCATACAAAGTGTTTAGATGAAGTTTGCAAGTCAGAGTTCAGCCAGCACAGGAGCTAACTTCACAGCATCTGGGCAGATGTTTGATTTCCTTCAATGCTGGTGTTGTTTGTATGGAGATATGAGTTGTTTTCTTTGAAAATGTTGACACTTAAACTAATGATCTGAGCAAACGTGCCATAACATATTTATGTATATGGATACACACACACACACACACAAACATACACACATGCACACCAAATGTACTACAGTGTTCATAAAGCTCTCTACTCTACCTGCCTTCCTTCAAGTTGTTTCTCACAGAAATCCTTCTGAAGGAACTTCTGCTGATACACATGTGAAAAAAATCAGTGTGTCCTCAAACAGCCATTTCTATGTAAAATACATTAATGCAGTTAATTAGTATTGACCTTTTAGAATATTCATCATGCCATTGCTTTATTATCCTGAAAGTTCACTTTAAAGGAGGTATAGCTGGTCCTGCAGGGAAAGGCTGAAAGAAATCTCAGTTGGGTTTTATTTTTATGCTAATGTTAGAAAAAAGTAAATGGTTTCTGCTGGGTAGCCTTAATTTGCAACATCATTACACATACCATATTTATTTTGTGTTATTGTAAACTTTCTAAGATTATATTATTCATCAGATGATTACTTGGGTAGAACATGAAAGGTATTTGTACTGAAATAGCTTAATAGTCATGCTTTAGCATATTTTCTTGCAGAAAAAGTGTCTTTATCCAAATAAGCAAAGTAATAATGATCCCTCAAATACCACTGCAAGTCCATTGAAGATTAATAATCATGAGTAGTATTCAGGATCTTTTAATACAGTATATGAATGATTTCTTCTAAGTCTTCAGTCAGTTTGTGTAAAGATACATGAGATTATTGTTGTTTACCTGAGTTTCCATGTTTTCTGATAATGTTTTTCTAGAGCTCTACTCTGCAGACTTCATCTGCTGTTTTGTAAAGAAACTCAAATGTGATGAACTAATAGTAAGCCTATCAAAAAACCAGCTAATGCAGGTCATAGCCATGGCTGGTCATTTTTGTACTCCCCCATTTAGACTTCCCTCATTAAAAAGAAACATCTCTTGAGATGTAGTTTCCGTATCTGCAGTACCCAAATTACAAACAGATGCAAAGAAACAGACTTAAAATCTACATGTCTTTTTATACATACATTCTTTTTTTCAGAGTTTTCAGAGTGCTAAAATATGCTTCCCACTGCATTTGATGCTTACACCTTGCAAAATCCTAGTCTGGATTTCTACAGTTCATAATTTCTTTCAAATTCCTGCTGCTATACTGGGGTTATTCCAGTGCTTCTTACTTAACTAGGTGGTGGCACTACTAGATTTTCCAGTTTACAAGTTACTATGGTACCTACTAAAGCGAGGTTTAGGGGACAGTCACTCCAAAACAGCTGCCATCTCAGCAGGGCTAATGGAAGTGTTTGATATTTGTCTATGGGGTCACGTAATGAGCTAAATACATTTATCTCATTTTCATATTAATATCAAGTATATTTGATAATCTCCAGGTTACCCTAACAAATGCATCTGTTTTTATAAATGTAAATGGAGTCACTGAAATTTCTGCTGTAGCATTTTTACACAGAGTTGAAAAGGAATTATTCATAAATCAAAGAAATTGCAGTTGGTCAGTGAAGTGCAGGAAGCAACACTGTTCTGCCGCATCAGTGCTTGCATCTCGACAGCAGCAGCAGAACAACCTTCCTTTGGATGGGAGGGCTGTCTAAATCATCTCCCCAATAAGTCAAAGAGGTAAATAAATTTGGGAATTGAGAAGAACTGAATGTGTGTATAACTCCCAAAGAGCACCCAGAGAAATAATCTATAAACCCCAGTATGTTTCAGTAGGAACAGATGCTTATTAAGGGTGTGGAACAGGAATGCAGGACAGCAGGATTCCTGAGGGTGATTCTGGGAGCTGGATATGTAGAGAAATCTTCTAGATTTGATATTCATACATCTAGTTTAAGTATAGATTACTATAAACATTTGCAACTGTTTTCTATTTTGCATTTTCTTTAAAGGGCTTTTTATTCTACCCTGAGTTAAAGGAAATGTTGAGGTACAAAACACTTCTTACCCATTTAGGGGAGAAAGCAGGCTTAAATACAAAACCTGGACTGCTGGAGACACTTTTGCAATCTCCTAGCTTTACAAGTTATTTTTCAGGCTTGACGCATAGACATAACTTGGCGCAGTCTGAAAGTTAGCGTACAGAAGCCAGGAAAGGAACTTTCCCACTCAGAGATGGGTGACATTTAGGAAGGCTCTTCAGTGTGAAAGTAGTACCAAGTTCACATGAATGTCCCGAGTCCCAAAGGTGCTTACAGTTGTACATACTTGAAAATAGAAAGACAGCCTTTTACTAAGTGTATTTTCAAAACTTACCACAGAGGGGCCACACTTTGTCTGGAGTCTGTGTGTGCTGCTGTTCTGCTGTGTAAAACTATTTCTGCTGGATGATACAAGAGTGAAAGTGGGTGATTTGGGCAGAGCTAGGCGGGTAGATACACGGATGTGTTGAGATACCTGTGTTCCCCTGAACTAGTTTGTTCTTTGGTGTCTGGTTTAGGTTCCAGGAGCAGGCATCCAATAAAGCATAATTAAAACACCTAATCTGATTTTGCCAGTGCTGTTGTTCCTGCTGCTGCCATTCATACTGTCAAAGGACAATTACTCTCATTAACTAAAAGAAAGTACTGTTTAGGGGAATGCAAATTCAAGGAATCTTACTCAGCGCTTGGCCTGTCATAAAGGTAAGCAATCTCTGACTGTCTGCTAAAACTTTACACTTCCCATGGGCAGTGAAGCGGTGAATTTTTAACCAGTGTCATGCTTCTTTCTATACCCGGTGATTAACGTGCTGGTAAAAACTTTATGCACACTTAATCATTCATAACCAAACATATCTGATTCTGTGCTGCTAAAAGCTTCAGCATTTATAATTAAATGACATCAGCAGAAAGAAACCAGCTAAATCTGGAACGAGATAGTTTGAAAGCTTAATGATAATGTTTAAATCTTCCTCCATATTGCACTTGTGGCATTTAAGGGGGTTTCTTGGTGTTTTTCATCATGAGGGAGGGAAGAGGTAATAGCAGCTTCTTCACAGTGTTTTCTTAGGTACACTGCATTTTCTTGGCTGGGGAGAAAAAAATGGGGCAGTGCTGCAAGAGCAGCGTAGACATTTTTACAGGAATATATACTACAAAGTATGTTTGAAGCCATAGGCATGAATTTTCAGTGTGTAAGTTTGAAGAAAATGCTCAGGAAGACAACTGTTGGCTGTGAAGATTGTGAAGAGGAGGGGAGGGACAGTCTTGGGATTCAGCTTTCTCATCTAGGGACTCTTACTAAATTAGGGTGTTCGTCAGAAATAAATTAATGCCGAATTACAAGACAGTCCCATCTGCTGTTCCTTAACCTGCGTCCCCATAGAAGAGAAGGAAATTTAACTTCTATCTCCTAGCCTGTGAGAGGGGGGTTGAACCTCTGAAGGACTGGATAAAAGTTGAGGCATTAGTGCCTCTTCGTCAGGCTCTGGTTTTAATGGCAAACAGGGACTGCAGAGCCAGAGGGGTACGCATGTTCTCTGGTCACACCCTGAGCACGAGCTCAGTTTAGAAATAACACAGTTCATGAGTTTGATGGAACTGTTGTTTCTCGTAGAGTAAATTCAAGAATATAGCCTCATAATTTTTCATATTGTTTCTTCCTATAACTTTTACGATTTATCAAAACTCATCAAATGTAGCATACCTTAGATCAAAAACTAGTATTATCTAAAACACGTATGTGTATTTAAGAAAAATTACCTATGGATATAAAGTGTTTCTGTGAATGCTTGGAAGTAGACTTTTCATATTTTCATGTAATCCACTAAATAAATAAATAAATACACTTTAAAATCCAGGTTTTAAAACAGACTTTTCACTGTTTTTTTCTGTTGGGAAGATGTTAAGCAATAGTAAAGGGGAATAAATTACAAGATGAAATGTTTCCACTCTGATTTCCCCCCCCCCCCTTTTTTTGTGGTCCCCTAAAGCAGGTGTAATAGATGGATCAGTGGTCTAATTTATTAATTCCCTGAAGTTTGAAAGAGATATCTTAGGGCAAAAGAATGTGGAAGCTGTCTGAAGCAATGCAGTATTCAATTATTTATTTGCCTCTCTCCTTAAAGACTGCTTCAGTTCCAGATCTTCCCATTTCTCCTATATAATTAATGGGAAGTATAAAATACAGCTCAGAGAAACTTGGCTGGATTTGAAAGCATGTATGCATGTCATTTCTTTCGTTCACCATAGAAAGTACATAGGCATATGCATGCCGGTTTCTGCTTATTTGTTCAGCAAATACTTGACATGTCATGTGTTTCGCTGTGTCCTGAAACTCAAGACACCTGTTTTGCCAGACAGGTTAGTTGTAAGTATAATTTGCAGGAAGATATCTGCATAGATGTATAAAAAAAGATTTATAGATTTATAAGTGGATATATTTATAATATTTTTTAGGCCTAAACCATTATTTTAACTTAGTAGTTAGACATCCGAAAGCTACATATTCCTATTTGTTTACTCACCAGAGACAATGTTTTACAACAGAAACCTTAACTCTAAAATATAGAGGGGATGCGGGCATGTTCTTGGAAGGTAAAAGGTTTAGGCATATTTTCCTGGCTGAGGAGAATGCTGAACCCAGATCTTCCATTTAAAGGGTAGATTCTAAGGTGAGAACCACCACTGCGTTCTTCAGCTGCTTCTTTGCTTCTGTTTCTTGAAAAAAAATTAAGAAACCAACTGATTGCCTCAAATGTGAAGTGTAAAATCAAAATCGTTGAGGAGATTCCAAGTTGTTCATCCCAGTGCTTCATAAATCCCCAAATAGATTCCAGATCCCATGCCTCTTCTGCTTTTGGGTTTTTGTTAGCTTGGCATAATCAACCAGTCAACAGATGCCTTACTTCTAGACACTCTCTTTTCCCCACCAAGGGAAATGCCCAGATGGGAATCGATAGCTACAAGCTCCGACTGCCCATGCTCTGAACCAACTTGGCATCAAACTCGTGAAAGTAGAACTTTCAAAAATCAGGGGCTAGACTTTTAAAAGTATTTATGTGCCAAAGAGTATTTTAAATATCAGGCTTTGCACAGCTGAGGATCTGAAACTCCACCGTTTCATGCCTGTGGCACTTTGGCTCCTAAATACACAGGGGACATATTGAAACACGTTGACTTGTGCATCCATTCATTGCAGTAAATTGTAGATAGTTGTTAGATTATGATAAAAATAAGCCTGGGTATCAAACAAGGTTTTCAAAATACAGCAAATGCTAGTTTGCTTTTTTTAAGACAGATAAATGTGATAAAGACTATTTAGAACACTATAATTAGATTCCTTACTCCTCGCTGTCACATATATTATTACCTGTATTGAGGGAAAGTGTGTGTGTGTGTGTGTAGGAAGTTTATGAGCTGATTTGTATATAAGAATTCTGCAAGAAATATAAAAACTGAGTGATATGGTTGAACACGGGATATGCTTTGTGTTTGGATTCCCTATGTAGTTTCTAGACAAGTAAAATCCAGTAAACATAGCATTTCACTACTGATGAAGTCTTCAGCATTTCCAATAACTGAAGACTGGGCAGTCTTGTCAGGGAGACTTGTATATATTGTTTTCCACAACAAATATTTTAAAGTGTAGTGCATACTTTTTGCTTCTATCTCGAAACCTATGATATAAAAAAATGTGCCTATGGATAAATGCATTCTCTTTCAGTGCAGCCCTCTCCCAGGTTTGCTAGACTGATCTGCGTAACTCAGAAGATTCTCTGTAAGGAGGCAAATGCTCTATTGCAGTCACAAGCAGTACTGTTTTCTTAAAATTCAGATCCTGTTTTACACTCTGATGTCCTAATCTGAGCCTTTCAACAGGAGAAAACAGATGCAAAAATCATACTATTAAGTGTGGTAAATATAGTGATTTATAGAATTCAGCCCTTGCAAGCTCTCTATACAGAGGTTAACAGAATTATTTATTTCTCTGTGTCTGGAGCTGATTTAGCACTAGAAACCCCAAAGTAAGTACAGTTTGCCCTTGAACAGTAGTATAGTTTAGGAATGTAAGGCAGTTTCTTTATTTTGAAAGTTGTGTGAGCTGTGTGGATAACAGATTTCTTAATTTGCACACATTATGTAGATGTCTCGTATTGTTTTTAATGTTTAGTTTACAGTAACCCAGGTCATGATGTGTGACACTGGAAGCAGGGTGAATGAAAGCAGAACCTTTCCCTCCCGTTTGTGAGAAAGGAAAGAGTGGGGAGGAGAACTGTCTTAACAGCTGTCATTGACAAAGATTATTTAAAAGCTGTAAAAGCCTTCATTTGCCTTCAGGAGTTGTGACATATGGTCAGAAATGGTTTGAAGATTTATTGTCATCTTTGTTGGATGAGATTCAAAGTGTTCTTTAACAAGGATCTTGTCCCTCATCATCCTTGGAAAAATCCTTCAGAAATTGTAAAGCATACAGAAAGCAGACAGAGCCTCAGATTTTTTCTTGATTTTTTTTTTTTTTTTTTTTTAAAGAAAGGCAGTAAGCAGGGTTTCCAGATGAAATAAAAGAAATATTCATGGTAAAAGTGAACCTTATTTTTTCTTGCAGTCCACTTTTTTACCTGACACCATTTCATCATATGCATCAATGACAGATTGTTCTTACCCAGTTAATTCAAATTTCAGGTGCAAACTGTGCACACTACACATCACAGGGTCATGGAGGCATAAAGCTTCTCCATGCAATTACAGCTGTCCATTTTGTCTGGACTTCCCTCCCTCCATAGTTAGATGTGGATTTCACAGTTTGAAGGCATGATGAGACCTTTCCACCCATAAAAGCCCATCAAAACTTGTGAGGCCAAGAAAATGACAGTCAGGTACCAAATGACAGGCTGCCTGATCAACCAAAGTAAAGGCTAATGGCAAAGGGAAGACAATTGCCTGAGCATAGAAATGCTTAGAACCAAAAATAGCCCCAACTGCACCTCTTAAAATGGTAATGGACAAATCTTCTCTAACTTCATTTTCCAAGCTGAAGGTACATGGAACAATACTGTGCCTGCTCTTGCTCCCACTGACTGCTGCACCTGTGGGAATTCAGAATAAAGCCCGTCACGGTGAATATTGAAAGGCACATTGATCTTAAGGTATACGAGGTACCAGTGAGATATGGCAAAGGGCACCTTTCTTATCCCTCTTAAATTTTGCATGTCAGACTGATTTAAGCTTTAGCTGAATAAAATCCTCCAATTTTAGCAGGCTTGACAAGAATTTATTGTGTTCCAGTAAGAAAATAACACAGAAACATAATACTCCAATCATATTTTTAAAGGTAGCTTCACAGTATAAAGTTATGGCGCTTGCATGGTAGAATTATAGTTACTTTCAGATTCAGTGTCCTTGGTTGTTTCCTGAATAACAATAATATATCACATAAGCGGGAAAAGAATCATCTACATATGTAAAACTTCTCATTGTCTCCTATCTGGGGTTTAAGCAGAGCCGTTGCAAGCAGGATGGGGACAGGACTTGGCCGCCACGTTAGTGCTCCACTGGCTCATGGTGGGAGGCGAAAGGCGCCGTGCAAGCCTTGCACGCTTTCATGACGACCTCGTGAAGACCACGAGGGAGGTGGTACAGTAGTAGTGACAGGCAGAGAAGCCGTGTAAATACATTTTCACCAGGGCTGCTTGGAGCACAAGGAATCTGAAGAGCAATAAGGGGAAGACAGACTTGGGTGTGACACCTGGCCAGGGAGTTTTATCACCCCCTTGATTTTGTTGCTGTTGTCACTGAAGTTTTCTGCTTCTTTTGGGAGGAGGGAGAGTCTCTAAATAACTCCATGGCATGCTCTTTGCCGTGTTTCCAGGTTGGATGAAATCTCAGCCAGGATTATATAAAAATAAACCCACTCATTCCAGCATACTACATCACATCTGCTGGAAGATTCTGGCTACACAAGTGGTGGCAAATTAGACCGGTCCAGAGCTGTCCTCCGGCAGTGGGGCCAGCAGACCTGTCGATTCAGCTCCCTTTACCTCCAGGTGTTGCATGCAATAAGTCCGTGGGCACGGTGGCTGCCACGTGCCACTCCTAACTTCATTTTTTCCATACCTGCCACTGCAGGAAGGAAGATGGTCCATAACTGCCCTACTTCAGGGTTCTTTTTCTGATAATGTTTTTACCTGTTTTATTCTTTCTTCAAATGCCCCAAACTTTCTATGGAGCTTCATTCTTCCTGGCAGAAGCTTTGTTTTCCTGGCAGGAAGACCTTCCTAACCCTCAGGCTGTCTTCTTTAGTCTTGATTTGCATAAATTTGCATAAACCCACCAATATAGGGCCTCCCATCTGCTTGCACTATTATTGCTGAGTGGTAGGAACAACAGGAATGTTCGAAACAGAGCTGCCAAACCTGCCTGAGATGCTCTCCTCTCTCACACAGGGGCTGCTGCAGTGCAGCAACTTGAAACCAAACTTCCAGGTGTGAACACCACCCACCACAGTGAAAAACTCCCCCTTCCAGTCTGTCCATGGGTCCAGACTGGCACATACCGTTCCTAGAGGAGCACAGAGGCAGTGGGAATGTCACCAGCAAGGAGAAGCAAGCAAGGAGAAGCAAGGTCCTCATGGACTGCCCTGGTACTCCTGGTTGTGCCGGCAGGGAATTCCATGCTGTCGGAGAGGCATGGCTGTACCAAATACCTGATCGGCAAAGCAGCCACCACGTCTGCGCCCCTGGAAAGGGCTGTCTTCCTAGTGCCCATCTCCATGTCAGGACTGTGGGATGGAAATAAAGGAGTACATAAAAACAGAGATGTCCGCTGCAGAGTGGAAGAGGAACCAGCCTTGATAAGGAGGAAAAAAAATACTTTTCTCTCCACACCTACATCTTGAATAAGCAAGATGAGCTATCCAAGATGATAGCAAAGCAGTCTTGGCCTTTTGTGAGTGATGAATCAACGCAGGCCCATGTATGGTGCCTCAGAAATTGCTCCAACAGGATATGCTTCCCAGTATTATTCGGTTTCTGAGATGCAGAACTAAGCCCTAACAGTTTTCTGAATCACTTGAGATTTGCTCCTTATTAATGCTAATTTAAATCTTCTTGAGGGAGTTGGTAGCACATCTGTCACAAGCAGAAAGTCTCCCTTTTTATTTTTATTTTTAGTTTTTTAGGAAGGAAAGATTATACTTGGAAGCAAATCTTAGTCATTTTCATTTGATTTTTACATGAATCACTGAGGTACTGCTCCATGACTTAAATTAACCTTGTTGATACAGTTATATAGAAACTCGCACTCTCCAGTGGCCTTTAATTCCTAGTCTTTCTTCAAACACCTGTTTTTGAACACAGAGCCAAGGCATATATATGACATATAATGGCGCAGATATATTACTAGGAACTTCAAATACCCTGTCCCATGGATACTTATTGTCTCATTAAATAACTTGTGAAAAGGAATTTGAGTTATCCACATTACATGATAGGTAGGAGACCTGCGTAATGAATTTGTAAGTTTATCCTAATCAGATGCTGTTTTCCAGATATAATTTCTTGACTAAGCCCTGGGCTAAGGACAGCTCGGCAGGGGGCTAATTATAGTGGTGCTACTAGTATGAAAAATAGTTGCTTTCCCTTATGGGAAAGTTTCGGTAGACTACTAGGTCAAGATAATGAAGCACTGTTTGGCAGTCTGGGAAACTGCAAATAACAGTTGCTTTTCTTAGAAGCAGAAGTTGCTGTAGATGATTTTGATGAAATCTGTGAAATTCTGTGAAAGACTTACCATTGCTTCCAGAGAGTAATTCCAGTGAGTAGGACAAATAGGCTACTGTACTTTATTTAACATACTACATTAGAAATGTCAGCATGCATGAGAATAACGCATCATGTGGGTGAAGGAACCATTGCTTCTAAGGGGAAATCAATATATAATAACCACTAATATCAAGCCTCTATTCAGTATAATGGGGGACAGCGTTTTCAGAGAGCCTGCAATATGCCTGCAATACGCCTGCAAGGATCATTCACTTAGCACTCCAAGAACAGGTGCTATAACTGATCTTGCCATTCATGCATCATAATACCCATTTGTCCCTTACATTTTGGGTTTACACAGTGAGCTGTAACTCTGTAGATAGAGAGGAAAGTAGGACCTTTCTTGTAGCTGTACAGAAATAGACATTAATTTTACTGTTGTGCATACATTGTAAGAAGGGAGCAGAATCACAGAATCTCTGGATGTAGGGTAATAAGCATGTAGGAGAAACCTGAATTATATGGATTACAGAATGTTAGGACAATCAGGCTTTTGGCTTAGGCCTTAACTGCTATGCAGCTATTAGCATGTTGCATACCAAGGTCAGGGAAGATTTACTTCTTTTTTCTGGAGTGAAGATGTATATTTATGTGGTCTCAGAGGAGGAAGAGGCAAGCAGATCTGTGCTTGAATTCTTAGGTATTGTTTAAAGACTCTGAGGTTGGATTTTGAAATTATTTTGCATGTTTTTTTGTTGCCACTGCATCTAGTCTGTTTTAGTTTTAATTTAGGGAATAGCTTAATACAGTGCTCTCAGTGGAGCATTTGTTTCCCATTTAAACACTGCCAAAATTTGCAGTACAGAGTGTAAAATTAATGAAAAAAATACTGGTATATGGTTTTCTAACATCAGCTGCAGTTCACTGTAGTTCTATAGCTATGGTGCCTACATGGTGGATGAATGAATGTGCATGGTTTATAAGGGGACTAGGTCATATGGATCTTTCTAACATCCTGTATGTCAAAGCTCCACCCTTATCTCTAAGAAATTTAGGAAGTCAGCCAAAAATTGTGGGAAAACAGCATGATCTTCCCTATATGCCAAAAGTGTCATGGAATTTCTTTCTTACTATTGGTTTGGTTCTGATAGGATCATCCATATTTTTCTCTCTTATTTTTTTATTACATCTTTTGTCATTAAGAACTATTACTTAGAACAAGTTCCCTGTCTTAACTTTCTAATGGTTATAGACGGTTGGAGAAGTTTTGACTTCCTTTTGTCTAATGAAATGTTGTGAAATTGGGCCTTTGAGATGTATGTGCTTCTGTCTCTTTTACTTCTTATTGGAGGGTGTAAAGAAAAAAAGGCTGATAAAATACAAGGCCATTCACAGGTTGGAATGAAGGGCTGCTTTTCAGAATGCAATACATAACCAGAAGTGAATATGAGAAGAAAAAAATGCACCAAAAATGGGAAACCACAGAAATACAGTACATAAATTATAATCCCAGAATTCCTCTTTTGCCTTAGGAATGCTATGAATGGTCATTTTTGCTTCTGTTTTATAATCAATAAAACATTTGCAGTCCTTACTAGGGACAGACAAAAACCTCAGAAAATAATAACTTGTCTAAGTATGCATACATAAGTACATATTTTCTATTATGATGGAAACACAGACAGTGAAGTAACTTACCTCAGAGATAAGGATGAAAAAAAGAAAGGGTTGGTCTTTGGTTTAATGTTGTTGGAAGTCTTCCTAAGACTTCAGCACACAGCTCTGAGGGTTTCTTTGCTGCAAATTTTAGACCATACGCAATTTTGAAGAATTGGTATGGCGCTCTCGTCACTGGATTGAAATGTCAGTAAGAGCAGTGGTGATGGCGTTTGACAGTCTAGTTCAAAGAAATTTGAAGGTAACAAGTGTATGTTTTTCTCCTCGGTGCCCAGGCATAACTGTGATGAGCTTTGGAGATACTGAGTTTTGAAGCAAACCCATTTCCTTTCAAAAGTATGAAAAACAAACTGATGTGTGGGTCTCTACAGTATATGCAAGGTATGAGTAACCCTGTCAGATTTACTCTTTCAGCATTCAGCAGACTACTTAAGGAAAGATATTAATTCATTTTTAATGTTAGGAAAATATAGTCATTAAAAAGCAGATAACATAAAATGCCAGAAATGCTTTTAACATTACACGAAGTGCACTACTTGCCTAAATAGCTTACTACTTTTGGAGGTCTAGATATGCTGAGGTATTAAATATTAAAATAGAGGTTGCTTTTTAAAATGCAGTGTTTCTTATCAGAAAAACAGTTTGAACAAGCAGTGCTGTTGTATAATGCATGATGTTGCTAATAAGAGAGTCCTGGAAAATAATTTTTCACGCTGTAAGAGTGACTGGTGTTTTGAATAAGAAAGATTCTTTCTGTGTTCATGTTCTCTTAACACATATATAACAGTGCTGTCAAGCTGCATGCGACTGAATTTGCAATACATTTTGAGTCACATGAGGTCCATTCTGGTCTTTTATCCTATTTTGTATATTTACTGGTTATCAACTCTGTTAGCAGGCTATACTAACCTTGATTGAAAAGTCATTCTCAAAGAGTAGTTATCAGTGCTTCAGTGCTGATTTAGATGAATGTGTTGGAAGGGTTCTGCAGGGTGTGCTCTTTGTCTGGTGTTATTTAATATTCACAGTATTGATTTGGATGAGACAATAGGAACAATGCTTATTCAATTTTCCAATGACACTAACCTGTTCACGGTTGAACCTGCAACATTAAAGGAAAAGATTCTGACATGTTGGAGAAACCATTGGGAGGAAAATAGGCTGAACTTAAATGAAAAAAAAAATAATCTGGGAGAAATAACAGTTTAAGTACAGGCTACGGAATGGTTGATTATGTAACTTTTTAAAGAAAAAAGTTTCTATGGCCACAAGGCATTACAAACTGAGCAGAAGTCAAAACTGGCATGATATCGCCAAAAACCCCCAAAGTATATAGTGGGAAGGATGGGCAAAAGCATTTTCAGAACGATTTATAAATATACTCTGTGCTGTGATGCAGGGGCATTTTGTCCAGGTTTGGACACAACTGAGAAAGAGCAATTGCAAATAGTCCAGCCAGAGTAATAACAATTACGAGACAATATAACCTCTGAGAAAAGGTGGATGAAACTGAAGTTTTTCAGTTAAGAAAAAGACTTGAAACCTGAAAAAAAAGTAACTATTGAAAAACCTAAAATTAAATGGTAAGTTCTCCAGATTTATGAAAAAAAAAAAAAAAGAAGGAAATAGGCATTCAGTGTGATAAACTTTCTAACACTAAGGCCATTGAAGCACTGAAATGAGAACTTGAGAGAAGATTAGACAAAAATCTTTCAATGATGGCAGAGACATTGAGAAGTGAGAGATGGACAAGTGCTGTGTATTTGGTTCTGAGAGAGATTTCCTCGGCACAAAGAGCACCTTTTGTCCAGCCTGGATGACATTCTTCATCCTGCAGAAAATAAACCACGGTCTCACTTCAGGACTGACTTGAGATTGATTAGAGTGCCCAAACCTTTGACCTTATGGATCAGTGATATTTAAACTTTGCTATGATTTTTTCATGGTAGAAGTTATGTGTTACTAACTAAGTAGTGGAACTGTGGGGGCTTTTGGGGTGTGACTTTGAATTTGTATTCAGATGGACAGACTAACACACTTTTTATCTATGCGAGTATTTCTTTTAAGCAAATTCCGACGGCACTGGAAAATTTTCAGACCAAATAATTAGGAATGTGAAGCAGATGGGCACTGTGTTGTTACTGTGTGCTTAAGACTATATGTGAAAGTCTATTTTTTATTTGTTTGGTTTGGTTTGCCTTGGTGATAGCATGCAATGATATGGCTTAAAAGCAAGTACAATAACATTTTCACTCAACATTAAATAATAAATGATCACTATTATGGGAAAATGAGAGGCTTCAGATAGGCCATATGATAACATGGAGCTAAATGACCTGAGAGGAAGGGACATCAGACTGGAAGGATCTGGATTCAGTTTTTGCCCTTGACTTGCCACTGACTGAGCAAATCACTTTGTCTCTTCCTTTCCCCCTGGCCCCACTTGCCTTGTGTAAGCTAATTCTTTGGAAGAGAGTACAATGCGTGCCTCTCGCTGCGTGTTTAACAACATGGCCACCCTTGTTCCACTGGGTACTTTAGGGAACTATTATTATTTAATAACAACAACAATGTAAGACAGAAAAGGAAAGGTTGTAAGTAAAGTTCATATGCACAGCACACTTCTAGTCTGTTTAGGCACATGAGGCCTTGCAGTGAGAGATTAGTACTATTCAGCCAGAATTTGCCTTGCTGCTTATTCCCTTTAAAATATTAATATTCTTCACTTACTGTGCTATTCACAGCAACAACAATAAAAGGAACTGAGTAAAAAATTTTCATAATAGTCAGTCTAGTAGTCTGGATATATTGTGTAATCCCAATCCTGTTGTCTTTCATCTCTTCTAGTATTATAAAACTCTTTTTCAATAAGTACTTTAATTAAGAGGTATACTTAATGCTATAAATATTAACGTTGGACATTGTGTGGTAGTTCAAAGAAGGTAGACATATTATCCCCAGACCATTTTATGCATACAGGTTTATATTTACAACTTGCATGTGTTTTTGTTCTGAGTCAGAAGTGTTGATGTGGCAATTTTATAACCCATTGATTTTAAAGTCTACAATTCATCATAAATGTAAACTTTCCAGTAATCCCTTATTTGCAAGCACTGTAAGTGAAATTTTTGGCTGCCTGTGAAAGGGATTAGGTCCCTTGAGGCAATTTTTGGGTAACAGAGTTCCCTTAGTGTCAGGTAGAATAGATTTTCTGAATTATTTCAGTAGACTAATGCCTCCAACCTAATCAGTTTTGCTGATTTAAGTGGTCCACTCTGGAGCCTATTGTGAGTCACAAGCAGGATTTTCAGATTCAACAACACTTATGACTTTACGGGAATCAAAAATATTCTGGATTCTGATGCATTCTTGACCAGTAGCTTAACTAGAAAACGTTGGAATGAACTATTCAAGAAGAAAATTAAAGTTTCTAAGACTGTATTAACCTTTTAAGAAAAAAGGTCTAATTGGATCAGAACTATAGTAAAAAAAGTAAATAAATCTCTTAGCTTTTATAGCATGTAGCATTTGGGGTGGGGTGGGGAGGGAACTCCAGAAGAATAAATTGCAACTTTCGGTACTTGTTTGTAAATTATTCAGTCTGTTTTCATTTCTTTCGTTCCAAAAATTAGCAATATTGATACATGAGATGATGACGAATGGAAAGCCTGAGATCTTTACTAACACTTGATTGAATTTTTACTACTGCTAATACATCAGCATCTGGAGATCTAAAATCCTATCTAGGCCTAGTTCCTGTTGCAACCTTCAGTCTGCTCATGGTTTCTCATGAAGAAGATAGGGACTGACCTGTAAGTTTAATTTCAGCCTTAGACTAACTTTTTGAATTCAGTGAAAACAGCAAAGACTGAGGAAAGCTAGATTTGGCCACACTGAGATACTGAGGAGTAGTGTGTTCTCTAAATAGGCCCATTGACACCGCATTCAATAGGACTATATCAACGTGGTAGTGAAGCAATGTGGCTTACAGATCATACTCAGACTAAAGACTTCAAAAATTGGCAGATTTCTTACAGGGAAATATATTTTTCTAACATTTCGATATTGCTTTTAAGATTTGGATGCTACTGATAAGAAGTTTTTGTAGAACAGGCTCACAAAATGTTTTAGCCATTTATAATTTATATTATTCTCAAACATTTTAATATATTTTTCTTCTTCAGAAAGGTTTCTCAGTTACATTTCTCAAGATTAATGTTTACTTTCTGGAATAGCCATGCACTATAGACTGTTTCAATTTGGTGCTTTTACATTCACATCAAGTGTCAGTTGTTTGAACAGTCTTTTGTATCTTGCAGTCACCATGGGTAGCTTTGCACCATAATTTAAGTAACTGTAACTTCAGTGTCCAGGCTTGAACTCCCAGCTTCCCTTTACAGTCAAGGAAGAGGTATTTCCAGAGAGCAATTAATCTCATCCTGAAATAGGTATCTACGTGGGTCAAACAAGTTTCCTTCTAGTGAAGTCTTATTTTTCTTCATCATTGGACATACCATAACACTCAATTTTAGACATTTAATTTTTAGATGTCTGAAATTAAAGGAGATGATAAATCTTATCCCATTAGACAACCAGTGCTGCACATACAGAACAATGTTGCCTGCAATTTCAAATGTTGTTCCTGATAGATTTTATAAATCATTGGTTGAATTTCCAATGAGATCTGTTTATATTTGTCACATACCTTGCACTGAGAGCAGCCTGCAGTATTCAACAGCTGAGAAACATTTTGATTTCCTGCTCTGAAGTATCTGAAGTCACTTATTCCCAAGATGACATTGTATGCCTGTGTTGGTGAAAATTATACAGACATTTTTCATGGCCAATATCTGAAGGTGAGAAAATCGTACTTTTGTTTCATATCAACAAAGGAAGTAGGATTTGATTTTGTGCTGTCTTTCAACTGGTAATCATTTACATGTGTGCCAAGAACAAAACTTTAGCAAGTCAAAATAGTTGGCTTTATGTAATTCAGATCTGTCAAATCTCATGTGCTGAACTTGAGATTCCCGCCCTTCTCCTCTTTTGATTCCTGTCTCATGTTTCTTTACCACTACACTTGTATATTTGCCGTACAGTGCCACGGTCTCTCTCCTACTCCATGAATCCTGCACAAGAGGTGTGGTCTGGGACCTGCTGACCAGCTGCGTATACAATATGAAGTCAAGAAATAAATAAAATATAAACAGTGCCCTACTGCTGCGAGGGCATTTCTTGTAGGCTGGTCTTGCTTCAAAGGACCCATAAGAAGTCATTTTCCCTTTTTGCACCCCTGTGTGCAGTTATATAGCTGTCGTGATAACATATAGAACATGTAATCATGTATAGTTTAAGAGAAAGCTAAGAAACATGTACGTTTGTCTTTACTGCATAGGTGAAAATGGCAACTAAAGGTATAAGACTCAGGTTCAACCAGTTTTCTGAGGTTTTATGGCAATACAGATATAAAGCAAATCTGAAACAAAATGCTTTGATTCTCTAGGAAATAGCACATTCAGTGTATTTTGTCATATGTAAGTAGCAGTATGTGGCTAAAAGAGGCAATGTGGTGTGTGGCAACATAAGAAAAAGAATTTGGTAAAGAGAAACTATTCCCCCTTAATCCAAAGTGAAACTACTGCGTAATCACCCAAGACCCAAATCAAAGCTGTAAGAAAGACAAATCAGTGAAGCCACTGCTTATCCCTTTCAAGGAGTGA
Source organism: Haliaeetus leucocephalus (assembly GCF_000737465.1). Taxonomy (NCBI): domain Eukaryota; kingdom Metazoa; phylum Chordata; class Aves; order Accipitriformes; family Accipitridae; genus Haliaeetus; species Haliaeetus leucocephalus. The sequence continues at coordinate 5,123,148 of NW_010973220.1, forward strand.
AATCTACCCACAAGAAGCATTTCTCTTCCTGTATGAAGAAAAAAAAAAGAAAAAAAAAGAGACATTCAAATAATGGAAGAATCTGCATATTCATCACTTGTACGGAAATGAAATTTGCTATGGGGACATGATAAGAGTTGCATTTCAGTAGCATTGATAAGTGAATGTCAAAGCATACATTTTTAGGAGACAATCTGGTTACTTTGGCAACTCAAGCATTATTAGTCACTTCTGATAAGGCATCCTTCTTTCATTACCACCTGTGGCCTTTGTCGCTCTGTTTCCTAGTAACATCAAATTGTTTTGATAAAAAGTAATTAACATATTCAGTTGCAACAAGACTATACATAAATTTGATCGCTTTTTATTGTTTCTTCTCAAGGCAGTATAACAAAATGTAAAAGTAAGCTTTGTTTCCTTTCCTTTTCTTTATTCCTAACCAAGCCTGAGAGAATTACACTAAATTACTGAAGCATCTATATATCCAAGCCCATTAAAATAATACAATTAGGCTTAAAAATGCCGGTTAGGATTGCTGCTTTAGACCAGGGGATAGTTGATTAACAAGGGGAAAAAATAGCCTTGAGTTATAATAAAATAGCAAATGAATATTGTGAGAGCATTGAGAAAATTGCAACAATTCAGAGATACAGAAAATAGTTAAAACCCCTTTCAAAATATCATTGTGAATGACTTCTGTTGTGAATTACCTTGATTTATTTAACGACGTCTAAAATTCCTGATAGTCCTAAGTCAGGAAAAACACTAACTTTTAAAAAGTTTTGTACAGGTTGCTAGGCTTTATTCAGATGATTGCTCATGTTAACACACAGAAAAAAATACATGTTCATATGTATGTATGCATGTGCTAGGGACTCTATTTTTCAGGATGTAAGATTCTTTTCTTGCTGATGCACTTAATGTGGCAAAGAAGTCAAGGCAGGGAAACTATACCACTGGTGGCAGCAGCAGTTCCCGGAATTAAATTACTGATTACTTCAACACATTACAGAATTGCAGAGTGGTTGAGGTCGGAAGGAGTCTTTGAAGACCATCTAGTGCAATCCCTCTGCTCAAAGCAGAGTCAACAAGAGCAAGTTGCCAAGGATGGAGTCCAGCTGGGTTTTGAATAACTCCAAGGTCGGAGTCTCCACAACCTCGCTGGGCAACCTCTACCAGTGTCCAATCACCCTTAGAGTAAAAAAGTTTTTTCTTGTGTTTTAATAGAATTTCCTGTGTATCAGTTCGTGCCCATTGCCATTTGTCCTGCCACTGGACGCTACTGAACAGTGTCCGGTTTGGTCTTCCTTACTCCCACCAAGTACACACTGAGAAGATCACCCTGAGCCTTCTCTTCTCCCATTGAACAGTCCCGGCTCCCTCAGCCTCTCCTCTTATGAGAGATGCTCCAGTCCCTTAATCATCTTTGTGGCCATTTGCTGGACTCTCTCTGGTATTTCCATGTGTCTCTTGTACTGGGTAGCCCAAAGCTGGACACAACGCTGAGCAGAGGGAAAGGATGACCTCTCTCAACCTGCTGGCAACACTCCTCCTAATACAGCCCAGGAAGCTGTTCAGTTTTTTTGCTGCAATGGCACATTGCTGGTTCATATTCAACTTCTTGTCCACCAGATCCTTGTCTGCAAAGCTGCTTTCTGGCCAGTCAGCCCCCACTCTGTACTGGTGCATGAGGTTATTCCTCCCCAGATGCAGGACTTCCCACTTCCCTTTGCTGAACTTCATAAGGTTCTTTTTAGTCCATTTCTCCATTCTTTTGAGGTCCCTCTGAATGGCAGGACAACCCTCTGGTGTATCAGCCACTCCTCTCTGCTTTGTATAATCTGCAAATTTGCTCAGGGTGCCCTCTGTCCCATCATCCAGGTTATGCACTTACTGAAGTCAAGATAAAATACATCCACTGTTCTTCCCTCATCCACCAATCTAGTCATGTCACTGTAGAAAACTATTGGTTTGGTCAAGCATGCTTTCCCCTCCATAAATCCATGCTGACTATACCCAATCACCTTCTTGTCCTTCATATGTTCAGAAATGGCTTTCAAGATTATTTGCTTTGTCACCTTCCCAGAGACTGAGGTGAGGCTGACAGGCCTGTAGTTCCCTGGGTCTTCCTTCTTGCACTTCTTGACGATAGAAGTGACATTTGCTTTCCTCCAGGCCTCGGAAACCTCCCTGGCTTGCCATGACCTTTCAAAGATATTTGAGAGTGGGGTTGCAATGATGGGAGCTGGCTCCGTCAGCACCCGTGGGTGCATCCCATCCAGATCCAGATTGCGTATGTCCGTTTAGTTTACAGGTTCCCTAACCTGGTCCTCCTCCACCGAGGTTAAGTCTTCCTTGTTCTAGGCTGTCTCACAGGTCTCAGGGCAGGGATTGCTGAAGGCTGCTGGTCTTGCCAGGAAAGATCAAGGTGAGGAAGGTGTTAAGCACCTCAGCCTTTTCCATGTCCTGTGTCACCAGGTCCCCATTCCCATTCAGCAGTGGGCCCACACTTGCCCTTGTTTTCCATTTGATGTCGATATACCTGTAGAAGTCCTTCCTGTTGCCTTTCCTGCCCATTGCCAGATTCAGCTTCAGGTGGGCTTTGGCTTTCCCAGCCAAACATGGCTTAATTTTAGACCAGCTAAAATTTTTCAGGGAAAAAATTTACACAAAATATGTTAGTGTACATGTGGGGGTGTATTTATTTATATGTATTAGTGTGTATATACATATGTGCCTGTATATATTTATGTCAGTAAATTCTATTGACCATTCAAACAGACTGAAAAGAAATGTGATTGTATTCCATATATGTCATAGATTTCAGGGGCCTGAAAGAAAAGAAACCCTAAAAATTAGTGCAGAGAGCAGAACTGAGCACTTGACTGCCTGCCGGATTGCTGGTGTAGCACGAAATAACCACTCCATGTCCTTGGAATGTGACCCTGCTCTTGAAAAATAAGTGTCATGGAGGCAGTTACTCAGGGAATTAATTTTAAATTTAAATAGGTGTAATTCAATTCGTAATGTGGAAACAGCAACTCAACAACTGGTAAGTCAACACCTTATACAACATTACATACTATACTCATGAAACACACAAAGCAGAAAATTTGTGTCTGCATATGGATGTGAGTTTGCGCTCTGGAGTGATGTGTATCAGAGTGTTGACAGTAGCAATCCCATTGATTACAATCCAATAGCACCTGTAAATAGCAATTTACAGAGAGACGAGAGGAATACTTCTTCAATCGCTATAATCGAAGGCAGAGAAATTAGAGAATATTTTTTCTGTTGCAGTTCAGACAGATATATTAAATATTTTTAGTTTGTGGGGATTTTTGTGTTGTGAAACGTGAGAAATTCTGAATATGTTGATTCACAAAATAAAGCACTCTATTAAATATTGTCAAAATATTTACCATTTTATGATGTCACAGAAATCTTTTTGTTAGCCATCTTTCGCATTTGTTTTTCTTTTTTTTTTTTGTAGATCTATATAGTTGCTAGAAACTCCTGCACATTGTGATCATGGCATTTTCTGATTGACCCTCCTTTTTTATTAATAGTCTGTAATCTTATTTAAGTGTCCAGAAATGTGTCAGTAAGTTACTACTGAGAATCAGCACTTGCTGAATATTGATACTGATTGCCCTGACATTTTTTGGTATGCAGTCTAGTTCTCAAAGATTGCAAAAGATTAGAAACCAACTTGAGGGACTCCTGTGAATATTCTCTATGAACTTCAGTCCTCTGTGCAGTTCTCTGTAAGACAACGGCATAGGGTACAATAAGAGTTGTTAACAGAAATTACCATTGAGTAGTATTCATGGTTAAGTTATTGTTTCACTTCCATGATGAAATAATTTTCAGAATCCTGATTATGAATTTCTGTGACTTTGTACTATTTTTCTGATTAGCTTTGCAAACAGAACTCTCCCTATTCTTTGGAAAGAATGGAAGGAAACTGCTCATTTTATAATGTAGGAATGAGATGATTGCTTGCCATTATCAGCTTTATTTCATATTGTTAATAAATGGGAATATATTACAATTGTATTTATAGTATTTATTCAGTTTTTTTATAACAAAACCAAAAACATTTTCTCTAACTAGATATTTCTCATATTGGACTATTGCTGTGACTGAACTGGAAAGAAGCTTAATGTATATTGTGAATTGTGTACAAATGTTACATAGTATTTGCAGAAAATGAAACACTGCAATTTTAATTTTTTCACAAACTATTCCCTTCACTCATAAAATATAATGTAAAATTCTAGTCAAAATTTGTTCAGACCAGAAATACTAAAATATCCAGTAAGTCACATTTTTTTCAGAGTGCAAAGAAAAATGTATTATGAATTTTCTGTTGCTCAGTCTTGACTGTTACCTTTGAGAAGAGTATGAAGTCTTCATGTTCAGAGAAAAGGACAAAATTCAGGAAATAAATTATTTATTAAAAATGATTGCCCATCTATAGTGACATCATGGAGAGTAATGGTCTCTTTTTACATTATACTGTTCAGGCAAAACTTAATCCACAAGTACATTAATATTTGAATTTGATATTCTGAACTAATTGAGTCAGCATTAGGAAGTTTAATGGAAACAACAATACAAGACCTTGATCCTGCTATCTTGTTCTTAGAAATAGGCTCTTGCACTCCTCATACTAGATTCTTCCCAGTCTAAGTCACTACAGGAAAGATTGGTGAAAATTCAAAGTAATGTTGAAGCTGTAACAAACATAGGAACGACTTCCACACAGGAAAATTATTATGTCATTTTACACAGTAAAAATCCTTGGTTCAAACATCAGTGAGATCAGCAGTGGTCCTTACTGTTTGTTGCAGTATTGAATTTGTGCCTGGAGCTGTTGGGAATGATTCAAACACACACACTAGCATATATTCAAAAAGACATTTTTTTCTCAGCTTAGCGAGACGTGAGCTCTACGATTCATCTCATCTAATTTCTAAGCCATTTAAATCAGTCTTTTTGTCTAAGTTGTCAGCTAGGTCGTATTTGCAGGTAGGAGAGACAGTCAAGAATTTCTAGAAGGCAGCTAAGTTATCTCCATTAACTACAGAGAAATGACAGCGGTGAATGTGCATACATGTACATCTGGTAGAAGAGAAACAAGAGATGTAATCACACGTGTCTTGGAAGACTGGCAACAATTCTTTCAGTAAGGTCAGGATCGTACTCATTTTACCCGGTGTAGACTTCTCTACGTCAGATGAATCCCCCTGCCTGATGTCACTTATTAGCCCCTCTGACTTCGAAAGTACCATAGCTTAGGTGTAAATGTGGCTAGCCCAAATGTAGACACCTATGATGGAGAGAGATATACAGTTGGAGTAAATAAATCCTACCTTTTTGTCTCTGAAGTTAAATTATATTTACAAGAAGGGCCATTGATTATGTTATGGTAGAGTGAGTCAGAAGTTTGGTACCAAGTTCCTTGACTGCCTAGTAGAAGGCACATGATGCAAAACCTCTGTCAGCAGCTGGTTTTTCAGTCTCTGTAAATGGCAAGGGACATTTTAATGTGAATTTGACTTTAAAAAGATATCTGTGATTATATTCTAGGGAAATACTTGTTACTTTGGGGACAAAAAAAGCCAAAAACTGAATAAATTTTAGCTTAATTCCTGATCCTTTTGCAGCTCTTTCAGTTTTGAATAGTGCAGGAAATGAATTTACTCACTATCTGCTAAAACACTGCAGCTATGTGGAATGAAGAAAGAACTATAAACTTATACATGAATTTGCATATATATTCCTGTCAGAACCTTGATCTGAAAATCACATATCTAGAGCCAAATCCTAAATACAAATTATATATACTATAACTGTAGTCCCATACAAGATGTGCTGAAATTAAAGGGCTGTAGGCAGAGTACAATTTTAGGGATATAATTATGGATCAGGATTTATAATTGGAAGCAAAAATAAAACAAACTTGTCGAGCTCAAGCCAACCAATCTCAGTATTCAAAAGATGCTTCACAAGGAATTCCATCCCTTTAGACTGAGAGCTGTTTGAAAAATCTTTCTCCAACAAATACAGTTTTGTGGCAATAAATTCAGAATTTAATCCAGAAAATAAGATACTTGGATAAAGGAGTAACTGGAATGCATCCCTTTCCAAGGTGTAAAGGGATGGGGACAGAAATTAATATTTATGCATGTGAGGGGGGGGTGTGTTATTAATATTCCATAATTTAATTTTGTTATCTGTAACCTGAAATGTGATTTTGGAGTTATGCCAATGTTAATAATTCCTATGTTTATCCATTTGAAAATGATAATTTCTGCACGTTTCTATAGAGAGCTGATTAACTTACCTTGTATGTTTGTAAGTCTGACTTCTTTAAAGGGAGTCCATTCAAATGGCACTGTGTGTTGAGGTGGAGATTTGATTTAAATGCTACATCTACTAACAGTATTTGGGTTCTCAGCACTAAAAATGTGTTATCAGAAAGAATATTTGTGCTTTGAAATTATTTTTTCTCTGTAACTAGAGTATTTTTCATTTTAGTTTGAAGCTTGTTTAAATAAGTGAAAGTATTTGAGAGACAGTATTTCCACAAAAAGAGCTGAAGACAGTGATGATATCAACATCACAAGAAAATAGCTGCAGTATAGTTAATGCAGCAATATCACCTTGAGATTGGGAGGCTGTATTCAGGGGACAGCAGGATATTAGGAAACCTGAGCTATGGCTATAAGCAGTTGTTTATAAGGAATGAGGACTATGGTAGGAAAACAGATATTCAGCTTTATCCTCCTGTGTCCCTGGGAGTTGATGTAGTGGAACAGAGTACTCTGCTGGGATCAAGGAGAGATGGCATGGCCATCATCAGTAAGATGAGATGCAGCTGACTCAAGAAATTCCCTTTGCAAATAAATCAGACTTCCAGGATAAGAATAGGAAAATAATTTTGCTAATAGTATAGCACTGCAAGAACACAACGCTCCTGTCTCATCTGTGGGTATGGTCAAACTCTTTGATGGGCAGTAAGTCCTTTTAGCTCTACTGACTGATAAGCTTCAGATAGAGGCCCAATAGATGAAAAAGGAAGGAAGGAAACAAGAAGTAAAAGATGAATAAGCTTTATGTTTAGAATTGGATATGTTGTGGTTTTACTACTTCTGTTTAGGTTCTGCTTTAGAGTATTGCCCTCACAGTTTTAAAAAAAACACTCCAGAGGGAAATACAACCAAAAGTGCGAGAACTGGAATTGCAATTGAGTGGTGACTTCTTAAAAAAAAAGAAAAGAAAGAAACAGTATGTAGGTAAAATAGAGCACAAGCAGGAGATGAGCACAGGGCTAAATGACTCTCTATTTTATTTAATTTTACTGCTCTCTTTCTGGGGATGGAGTTGGAAGGAACTGCCTCAAATTTACATGCCGGCAAAAGCAGTGTTAGAAAGTAGTAGTAATTGTATACCCTGTTGCTTAAATTTCCTCGGTTTCCGAGTAATGGGAGATGACAATGGCAAAATGACTATTTAAAGGTGACCTTAAAAGATTGAGGGGAATATAGACTTGTTAGTGTGACTTCTCTACTGGAAAAGAAGTTGTAAACATATGTATAATTATGTCAGAGAAGAGAATTATTCATCTTTTGTTTACAGAAGATCACAGAAAAGGGATTTATAAAGGTGTTAAATATACTTGATTTTCAAGAAGAAACTTTACTCTGTCCTCCTCAGGTTTTCTAGGGGAGTAATAAATGTTTAAAGGATAGGAAACTAAAGTTAGGAATAAATGGTCGGTTTCTCCAAACGAGAAAGGTGCTGCTCAAGCGTGAGATGAAACTTGTGCTCTTTGACCTCTTTATGAACGACCTAAAGAAAAAAAAAAAAGGTAGCAGAGGGGAGATAAACCTGAAGTGATTAAATTGTTGATCCTATCAAATTATTAAGGGTGATGAAATTAAAATAAACCTAACTAATCTATATTATAGCTATAGCTGTATGTAATAAGTATGTGGGTGCACGATGATGATCTATAGATTAGATGTTACTTTTCAGGAAAGAGTTCTTAGAGGACAGTTATTAAATCTCACTTCTCAACAACTGTAAAAAAGACAAATAAAACTTCAGGAACTTTTAAGAATGGCCAGTGAAAAAGAAGCAACATTATACTAATGTCCAAATAAATGTTTTGCCCTCGTCTTGAACATTGCATTCAATTCTGCTCACCTCTAATAAAAAAGATTAGAAGAGCTTGAAAATGTGCAAAGGCAATCAGGAAAAGATCATCAGAAATACAGACTTCCATACAACTGTAGGAAGGGTTATTAAATAGACTGAGTCTTCAAGATTGAAAGGAGATGATTGACTGAGGTCAAAGCTGATGCTGGAGATCTACATAACATACTTAGAAAATGGCCAGGTCATGATGGGTCACCGTGTTTTATTGTACAAGGAAAACTTATTGGCATGCAATTAAATTGTCAGGCAGTAAGTTTAAGAGAAATGTAAGTAAGCACTTTTCTCACATGACCCACAATTGTGGAGCAAGTGTGGAACTCACAGGGTGTTGCTGTGGCCAGATGTGTAAAAGCATTCAAAGAGCAATTGCGTAAATTAGCAGCACAAAGTCTGTTAAAGCTGAAGCAGAGCTGTTAAATGCAGTTATGTACAGGGGATCAGGTTATCCTTAAACCACAGACTGCTGGCAGTTGGAAACATGTCGAAGGAAAGTATCACTGTACTATTGCCCTGTTCTTACACTTCTTCTCTAGGTATCTGCTATTTACTCTAATCATTATATCTGCGATGCTGAATGAAAGAGGTCTGGTGCCCTTAGGGTCTGGAGGTTAAATAGCTCCCGGACTGGCTCCTGTTCATTTTTGCATTGGCTCTTCCAGAGCAGATTGGCTAAATCTGGCTACATAATCGTGAGCCTCCTCTCAGCCCTGTGTGGTGCTCCCACGGCGGTAGCACACAATTCTTATTTTGTGTGTGTGCGTGCGTGTGTGCGCACCTGTGTGGTTTTTTTACTAAGTGTGCCTGCAATAATGTGAAGACTCTGCTGCGGCTTACCAGAACAGGCTCTTCTGGTATGCCGTGGAGGGGATGGGTTGAATGGCAGCAGGCATGGGGAGGTGATTATTCCCTCTACTCAGCAACCATGAGGCCACATCTGGAATATTGCATCCACTTTTAGCATACCCAGTATAGAACAGACATTGTCATAAGTCGACATGTCGTCTACCAGGACCCTTCAGTTGCATGTTGTTGTTCCATCCCCGATACAGGACTTTGTATTTGTCTTTGCTGAGTTTCATGAAGTTTATGATGGCCCATTTCTCCACCTCTCAAAGTCTTTCTGAATAGCAGCTCTGACCTCAAGTATATCAGATGTTCCCCCATGTGTCATTTGTTAACTTACTGGAGGTCCATTCTGAACTATCATTCACATCACTGGCAGAGATTCACTGATTCATTCATTTGATTCATTAGCCTCAGAATCAGCTCTTGAGAAATAGTACCCCAAATTGGTTGCCCATTAGACTTTGAACCATTAACCCTGATACTAATTTGCACAGCCAGTTTTTCATCTACCCTGTAATTCGCACATCCACTCCATCTTTCCCCAGTTTGGCTACAAGGATGCTATAGGAGACTGTCAAAAGCTCTACTAAAATCAAAATAAATGTCTTCCAATGCTTCCTCCCCACCACCTCCACCATCCACAGAGGCTTTTAACTCCTCACAGAAAGCAAACAGGTTGGTCAAGTGCAGTTTGCCCTTGGTAAATCCACCTCTTGTCCTTAATGTGCTTGGAAACAGATCCATGGAGACTTGCTCACAAGGCTTCACAAGGCTTTCATATTTTCAGGTTAAACAAACTGAAATATAAACCAAGGTAAAAGTTCTCTTCTAAAAATTCTTCTTTCATCCCAGTAGCACTGCTTCAGATTTATTTCAGTTTGCATTCATCTTTTTTGGTGAATGATGGATTTGGCACAGGGTATTCTAGATAAGGTTTAATATTCTTCCTTAGAAAGTTGCAGCAATAATTACCTTCAATTCTGCAGATACATAGTGTGACACATAACATATGCATGTTGTAGCCTTCATTATGCTGGCATCTTTCAGTTATCCTCTCTTCACAAGTAAACCTAGTTCTGTCATATCTTTTGCTATTCCCTCTCCGCTTAGTAACATTATTTCCTACCTGTGTGGCCTTTTTTCTAATTCTATTGTTTCTGAAGATCTACGTATCCTTATATGGTATTCTTATCCTCCTGTCTTGTGTCTTGAATAAATTAGTGTACTCCTGCTTTTGTACCAAAATCACTAATGAAAATATTCTTAAGGAACCCCATGAGTCACTTCCAGTGAAATATGTTGCTTTCTTCCCTTGAACTAGTCTTGTCTCCATCTCAATTGTTGTAGTAATAAATGTCAAACATTTTTATGTAAACTAACAACTTTTCAAGTGTTATCATATCTAATGTTTGGGAAATTCTGAAAAATATATCCACGATACTTCATATTTTCTAAATAATTTATTTTCTAGATATAAAGCCTGACTGGCACCTATGCTTAGTGCATACCTTTACATCATTTTTTCCCTTATCAACATTCTTCTACAATATACTTTCTTTCAAAAATTACTCTAAAACATGTAATTTTTTAACATTCATCCTAAAGGAACGTACATTTTTATGTCTTGTTTTCTCTTTCTCATAGGTTTTACATTTGCTAAGGTCTAGTCATATGAAACCCTGTGCAAGATGCTGATGTTTCTTGCTAGACAAGTGAGAGTGTCACAAAAACCTAGACAGAGAATTACAAAGTATCTTCCTACAAAAAAAAAATGGGATGGACAGGAAGAAATCAGTGGGGCAGCTGGTCCCAGATAGCATCAACAAAAGGAGACAAGTCTGCTCCCATTCAACAGACATGTCAGGTCTGTTGAGGATACTTGGCTTGTTTTCACTTGCCTTGAAGGGCTGAGAACTGTCCTACCTTCTTTAAGTCTGGGTGATGGATGCACCTATTTGCCAGACCCCAGAACAGATTTAGGGGAAGGAGACAGTATGAAGGAGAGTCTAACTTTTCCCACTGATGCCTCCAAATGTGCTTTGTGGTTGTAGCTACCCAGCTGCAGGGTACAAACTGTGACGGTACCCAGCACAAAGGAATTACAGGTACAACTGTCCTCACAGGGCAGGTGGAATCACAGTGGAGAAGAGAGGTGCTGTATTGCAAATCTGTGATCTGTAGGGATGCCTGGGATATCTTGCTCAGGCTCAATACCTGCAACTTAACAGGATCTCGATCCACACTTAGCCAAACTAACTACATTATTTGGCATCCCATATATATATAACATGGCTGTAGTAGCAAAAACCATGGTGCATGTGCAGGTATACCAGCAATAGCATTTTGCCCTTCCTTAAATCAGAGTGAATTTTAGCATTGAACTCAGCAGCTAAAACATGACGTAATTTTGAAAAACTCGCCTGGTGTTCAAATATTAACACTTTCATTTTCTGGAATTATTAATCAAGAATCATTACAAGATAATAATAAATAGAAAATGTGGAAGAGAATTGCCTTGACTACCCTTCCCAGATATCTTTATTCATTTTCATGCATAAAGAAAGCCAGAAAAAATATCAAAACATTTCCTGGTGGCTAAAAGAGTGTTATCTTGCTTTCCTTTCAGACAAAATACTAGCTTATAACATTTACATTCAAACAGTGTTTGGATCAGTGAAGTGGAAGTAAAAGTAACAGGGTTGTTGGGTTCTTTTATAATTGTGTGAAAGGAGCAATCACGTCACTTTATGAACAGCAAGTTCTTAGGTCAGGGAGCATTCAGAGACAAGCCATAAAATAAAGAATAATATAGTGAGGATATCAGTAAAATAGTAGAATCAGCACTTCTTACTCTATTTAACTGGAAAAGGATGAGGACTGCCTTGGGAACTAATGCTTCTTAACAGTCTTTGGGCAGAGAGCCAAAAGGAAAATGCATTTCAGAAAGAAAAAGACGGGTCGGTAGCCAGTATGATAGGTAATCATGGCAAGCCACCCTAAAGCAGCTAAATCCAGGATTGTAAATTGAGCATGAATGAGACTTTCAAGTCCTTGTGGATGAAACTAGAAATCAGTGGTGTATTTATCAGGTTACTAGTGAAACAGAAGCTTGAAGTTTAGACATTTGCTTACTGTCCAGTCCAAAATGGAATTTATGTAAGTAACCTAACTAGTTACATAGAAATGTTTTTATAAAAATACTGAGTTTGATATTCAGTTAGGTCTGCCTGGGCTTTGCAAGATGTAACTGGAAGATACATTGCCTTGAGGATGTGTCCATGCAGAGTTCACAAAATCTAGTTTTTCAGTTTGTTACTGCTTCATTTTATTGTGTAGTTTGTTTATTGGAAATTTATTATAAAGGGCAATTGATTCAAATAGTCTAAGTGTAAATGCAGGTTACTGCCCCTTCATCCTTTTCTTCCTCAAGTTGTTTTCAACTTTAATCCAAGATTATAAATGCTTTCATAATAAGCAGCAAATATAACTCTTTAGGCATATACTAGGGATTTTTTTTCTTCTCAGAAGTAACCACATTCTCAAGATCAAATACATATGAAGAGCTGTTGGAACAGAAATCTGTGTTCATGCTGATGTAAATCTTACTGTAGCAGCAGTAAGTGCTCTTATGATATGTAAATAGCAAAGGTAAGACCTGAAAACTGCTGATATTAGAAAGAGTAATAATTAAGTACAGGTAATATTAGAATATTTATTTCCTTTTAAGAAATATTTGACATTTCTTTTAATTTGACTCCTGAAGAGTGTTAGGTGTTAATTAACTTTGGCAATTTTGGTTCTCAAGTGTTAGTCTTTTTAAAGAGAATATGTCTTGTGTGTTTTTATTCATCTTTATTCTATTCGCAGCATACAGAAGAAGAAATCTAAGGGTCTCAAGTCTAAATCCTTCCTTATATTATAAAGGTTAACAACCAGCCAAACATGTTAACTTTCATACCTTTCTGTCAACTAACAAGTCCCCCTAATCTGTTGCCCATTTCTCTTAAAAAACAGAGTTTAATGAGATTTTAGAAGTATATAATTTTGCTGTTTTGATCCAAAAGTTTTCTCCTACCATTGAAAAACTGTGCTTTTTTTAAGATATGGCTTTTTAGACAGTTTGTACTCATTTATCTTAAAAACATATAATTTTCTTCTGTTGCAGAGTTGTAACAGTCCTTCAATCTGCTACCAATAGTTCTCTTGTCAGAGAGAGACTCAGAAAAATCTTGAATGCTGCATATCCCCCACAGTGCCCTGCTATGTCCTTAAAACCCAAAACTGCATTGTATCTTAATCTAATATGTTACCAGACTATGATGGAATTTCTCATTTTGAAGAGAGGAAAAAAAAAAAGCAGCAGCCAGCATTGAAAATTTCACAGCATTTATAATTTTTCTTCAGCATGAAGGTGCAGTTTTCCTTGTCATTGAAAGTGATCATGTAACCATAGATGTCACAATAAAATAGAAATAAATAGGCGTATCTGTCATCAGCTGGTCTTTAGAGTTGAAAGATTTACAATACTGTGAATTACTAGTGATGTTTTTAAATATAATAATAATTGAGTTTTGATTTTAGAACTTGTCCTCTGTTCATTTAAATTGATATCCATAGATATAGCAAAAATATATGCGAGCAGAATTTTTTTTTTTAGTAAGTTCTTGTGGGTTCATTTTGTTCTTTTATGATAGTAATTTTCATAGTAAATTATAGAATCGATTTTAATCTTTCTGCAACTTAATATCCATCTTACCCAAGTCTAAACACTGTTCCTTTGATCTCACTCTTGTCTGTAGATCTGCACAAGCACAGGGAGAACTAACACACAGCTGTGTGAAATACATGTGGTACATAATGGGGAAACTTTAAATTTCTTATGGTTCTGTCTTATGAATGGTGGAGGCGTTGCACTCGTTGGTTTTTCCATAAGTAACCAAAAAAGACTGAGAAAGTACCTGGAAATTTTCAAGTCAGGCACTGACTCTTCTGTGAACATCCAGTGTGAAAGTAGGGAATTATCACAGGATCTTCGTCCCTCTGCCCTTACCAAAAGAATACTGCGTATTTTCTAGAGATACATTCTGAAGGATTGAAATAATTTTTAAGCACATTATCTTCATATTTCCTTTTATTTGTCTCATGGCTTATAAAGACTAACAAGACTTGAACTGTGCTTCGTTTTGGGAAAAGTATCAAAAAAGCTGCTAATCCAGATCTTAAGGTCTTAAGGGATAAATGTACTTAGCCCTCCTGATTTATATCATAAGTATGCTATAACCTTTCTGCTGAGATCAGCTCTTCTTCAGGTTCATCTTTCATTCTCTTCCTAAGTAAACCACTAATGAAGTAATTGATTATGAGAGATTGTATAAACATAGTTAAATCTTGAACTTTTTTACCACCACTTCAGACAAGCTGTGTATATTATGCTGCTAGAACATTAGTGAAAAATAACAGGGTTTAACAACTGGTTTTCCCCATTTTATCTAAAAGCAGTATCAAAATGAGTTATGTGTCTTAATTGCCAATGTTTCTTCTGCTTTTAAACTATTTTAAAGGATATTCAGTAGGCACAGCACTAGCACGCAAAAAATACAGTTATGTGTAAAAGGTCGAAATTAATTTCACAGCAGTTTTTATATGCACCTGTAGAAGAAATAAAACAGTACTTTCAGAATGAGAGAAATGATAAGTATTGCCCATAAACACTTATTTAAACAAAAGCTCTAACTTTTTAAAATTCTCTAAATATTTTCAGATCAGTAGCCTTTTCCCCATAGAATTGCCTGTGTATTATAAATGCATAATTGCTGATGTAGCACAAATGCTTGCATGCTGATCTTCTAAACTACAGGATCATGCTGTCTGTATCCATCTTACATAAGATATTTAACATATCTTACCCGGTTTACATATGTTAAGCTATTCCACAGAAAATTGAATGGTTTCAGGTGGAGAGACTGAGAGAGAACCAACCTTTGGTGTTAAATACCCCACCTGGATTTCATCTTACAAAACTTTAGGCAATGAAGAGCTATTAAAGATTTTAGTCTAAAGCAGGAATTTAGTTAATATGAAGAGTTAGGTGATGGGAAAAAAATAGAAATAGCTGTAAGTTAAAGGACTCCATCCTAAAATGGTCATCAAGAATAGACTGCTGTTGTAGGTATTGAGATTGACAACTAATGACATTTATACAGCTAAATACAGGTGAGATGTAGCCAGAATGGATAATATGAGTACCAGAAGAATTTGGATTGAGTTCTCTCAGGCAGAGGTAGAGAACTGAACTTGGTTCTCTTTTGTATGGGGTAAAGTCTCTATCCAGTGAAATACTGGTAGAGAAGCATGCCAGGCACCACAGCTCTTGCGCTTCCAAATTGTCTCTGCACCACATAAACCCCAACATCTCTTAAAGCACCTACTTGCTCCAGCCATTTAAGGAAGGTAAGTGGAGGAATACCCAGTTTGTGAGCCCAACAGCAGTTAGATGTGTGCCAGAAACCTGCCTGCTTACTTGGGTCAGTACACATGCAGTCTGAGTGTGCCCCAAAAGGGAGACTGTGGTGCTGGGAACGCTCCTGTAGTGGTTTAGGTACCTGAGGAAGTCGTCTAATGTCATTGTTGGCCAACAGTGCTGTGTGGGTTTGGGGGAGCTTAATTTTCAATTTAGGCATCTGAAAATGGCAACTGAATGCTTATGTCCCGTTTGGGAATTTAGTGTAAATGAAATAAATCTGTTCTAGCTCTTTCCTAAGTCAAGTGGGAATACAAAGTCTTTGTTTTGCATATTATTTCTGATTTATCAGGGGAGGGTGATTCTTGCCACACCTTACTGCGTTCCCAAAGGATGGTCATAAGAAACTATGTGCTTTAGTCCCTAGGAAAAAGAGCTTCCCCCCTGCCTCCCCGCCCTGGAAGTATATCCAGAGACTATGAGTATACTTAAGTACGTCCTTAAAAAAGAAACAGACGAGACAGCTCCTTGCTTTGGCCACTAAAAGCAATAATTGTGTTTTAGTCATTGAAGTTGTATTAATATACTTCACATACTGTATACTTCTGTGTACTTTATGCAGTTACCTTTATGCTCTGAGGCATATAAGTGTCTCTGCATGGTACAGGAAACCTAAGCAGCTAATTTCAGATGATGCATTTGAATTAGTCACCTGAAAATTGGAACACATTGGCTTAACACTTACTATTGCATCTCTTATTCTTTAGTCCTCAGTGGTGGTTTTGGAGAAGGGAGGCTGGGAACAGTCATTTGGCATGGGTTGTCTATCCTCAAATTTACAGAATGTCATAAAAGGATCATTAATGATCCATACTTTTTCTTCTCCCCTCAAATCATTTCATACTGAGTATTCAGAAAGATAGCCATTCCCCAGCTGATTCTGATCTCTGACATTAATTTTGGTTTCTGTTGCCAAGCCAGGGACTATTTTTCTTGGCTACATTTTCTTTAGTCCAAGACCCCAGTAGCCAATAATAATAAAAAAGTATGTATGGGAGGGTGAATGATAAAGAACAAAATAGCATACAGAAAACTAATATCTAGTGGAGCAGTTCAGATGTCAATATTTGATGCCATTATCTTCTCTCTCAGATCATTAAACAGCTGATGATACTGAAATGAAGCAGAGAACTGCTTTGGCAGTATTTTGTGTGTAACTATTATGCTTCCCTTCCTAGACTATTTGCAGAAGCATTGGGTGGAGTTCTTACCTGCCCCACGGAAAACTTCCTTTACAATTTCATAAATAACTGCTGAATTAAATGCCCAATAATTTCCAAACTTTCTGGATATTTCTGGGCTGAGTCATTCTACTCAAAGCTTTACAAATGTACAGATATTTGAATAAAATACAGCTAGTCCCCTGTTTTTCCTGTCTTTTCTCCTAGAGGAGAGAGTAACTGGGAAGCAACAAATAAATACTCGATAAAGCATGTGTATAATAACATTAAACTGGGAAAACACTAAAGTAAAATGGTACCAAAGTAACAAGAAAGGTAACACTATGCCCAGTAACTGTAATAGTACAATAACTAATAGAAACTCAATTTGTAAAACTGTGATCCAATAAAGAGGTGAAAATATTTTAAAATGGGCTTTCAAAAGAGATCTGAGATATATAATATAAAGATATTTAGCCACCTTTATGTTCCAGGAGGAGGTGCCTGGAAAGCAGAATTACAGCAAGAATTTAAATAAAATGCCAGTGCATTCTGGAGTTAGATTTAAAACCAATGCTGGGATGGATTTTATGTATGCAGCAAAGTTTTAGAATAGAAGTGTGTGAGATGAGAGGATGATAAGATTCCTGCCATACGAACATGGTGTTGTCATATAAATTTCTCAAATAGTCAGTGGGATTGCAATGTTTGTATTCTTGTGTGTCCTTCCCATTTTCAGTGAATGAGATCAGTTCCATCAAATTCTGCTCATCTCTTTCTCTGTCCCATAAGATGCTTCAGAAAGTATCAGGTGCTTTGTTTCTAAGAGGCCTTTTATCCCAATGCAAGCCACAGGTGATGCACTAAACATTCTTCTAAGGCCATACCTACAGCCTTGTGACTGTACCAAACTGATGCTATAAGCAAGCAAGAAAATAATAATAAACTAAACTACCAGATAAAATTTGGACTAGGAAAAAAAAAATCCCTTCAAAATTCAAAATAAGGAACCTTATAAAAGTGCAGATCCTTACTTTACAGCTGTTGGGCTGAAGAAATAAAAATCAAAGGAATCAGGAAAAAAAAAAGTCCTAGAAGGAACTTCAAAGGTTCATGTTCCCTTTTTGATCCAAGAGAGAGTCCTATACCTACAACATGGCAGATCTAACCTTTTACTGAGGATGACTATTTCACAGTTTCCACAATCTATTCCTGTATTCAGTTAGAGCATGTTCATATTTCTTAACTAAATTTTCCTTGCTGGAAAGTAATATCATTTTTTCTTTTCTTATATACTGAGGGCATGGAAGGTAGCTTATTTCCTTTCTCTTTACAACTGCTTCTTAATATTGGAGACCATTCTTATATTCTGGCTTCAGTAATTTTTCTTCTATGAACAATAAATCTGGCTGTTTCTGTAGGTTATGATTATTAGACATCTGGTTGCTCCCCTGTAGGATCTCTCTAATTGGCCAATTTTTCTTTGAAATGCGAGACCCAAAACTAGACTCAGTAGACAGAGGCGGCTTTGCCAATCCCAAACAATTATTCCACGTGGCTTGCAAAAATACTTCTTTTTATACGTCTCAGTATGATAGCCTTTTTCCAGTCACCTGGCATTGACAGCTTACTATCAGCTGAGAATTCAATATATGCCTTAGACTTTTCCCTTTACAGCTGCCACCCCACCAGTTTTTTCCCATCTAGTATTTTTGCAGCTGATTATTCTGCCTCACTGAAGAACATTGTGTTGGGGGTTTTTTCCATAATGAATCCCATCCTGTTTCTTTCAGACCACTTTGTCAATTTGCTGGTCTTGTTTTCTAAACCATTTTTTATGTTGTTGTCTGTGAATTCAATAGATATATCCTCTATTCTGTCACCCAGGTTGTCAATGAAATATGAAGACTATTGATGTATTACTAGATCTACGTCTGTTGATTGTCGTATATCCTTCCAGCCTTACAATGAACTATTGATAACTACTCCCTGAGTGCAGTTCTTAAACCAGTATTGCACATCTTAGAATAGTTTTGTCTGTAACATCGCTTGCTTATAAAAATGTCTTGTGAGGCAATGTCAAAAGTAATTTTTAAGTTAGTATATCTTCTGCTACTCTGTTTTTCATAAGGCCTTATTCTTAGAAGGAAATTGAATTGGATATGTTCTTGACAAATATATGTTGGCTGCTATTCATCTTTGTGTTATCTTTCAAGTTTCTAAAATTCTTAATTTCTTCCAGTATTGTTTCAGGAACTAAACATAAGCTGAGTAGTTTATAATTCCTTGTCTCTTCCCACTTTCTAGAGACAAAGGTTTTGTTTGACCTTTTAAAATCTTCTGAAATGTCATCGTCCTCTCCAAATTCTGAAAGATAACCATGAATGCTTCTGACATTGTTGTACTCAGTGTTTCATGTACTCTAAGGCAAATTTTCCAAGATTCAGTTGATTTGACAACATCTAATTAAGCCAGATATTCCCTCCTCAGTTCTTTCTCTGTTCTCACCTGATTTCTTGCGTCTCTGTTAAAAATGTTAGCTGTCTGATACCTACCTAGTAAATGCACTAACCGCCCTCTGATTTTTCCTGTACTAGTGAGATAGGCTTGAGCTTAGGAAATCAATATGGACTGGTCTTCAATGTTCTTGTATCTTCTTAAACCAAATCCAAACCTCTGCTTACAGATACTTTCCATGATCAGGCAGAACTAATCTCTCTCCAGGTAGCCATCACAAAATTTTCCAAAGGCAGGCAGAAACTTCTGTGTGGTCCCTGACATGAAGTGTTGTTGATTTTGTTGGGGTTTTTTTTTCCTCTTCTTTTTTTTACTGAAATTCCATCACAGAAATAAAACTTATGTCTCTAAATTGTCGTTAAAGGTAGGATTCAGACACCTCATTGTAGGGGCTCAATACACCTGCCTAAACATAAATGCTCACGTCTTTCTGCTACATGCTACAATATCCAGAACATCCTTACGACACAGGACTGGCACAACGCGGTCTTCGTATGTCAGTTCAGTTCAGGTGTCTGGTACCATCTGAAATGTCCTACAGCATCCCGCTTGACCTTCAGCTGCAAATTCAGAAGGTCACACATCTCCCATATGTCTTCTGTCTTATCTGATAGCACATGCAGATATCCCAGGTATGCCAGAATGTCTTAGATGGAGCTTGGCACCTATGTTTAGGCAACTGATTGCCCCCTCCACCATTATATATAGAGAGACACCTATACCCTGTAAATCAGGTGTCTCATTTACAACTTAAATCCCACCCCAGATTTCAGAATAATAGAATTACTCGTTGGAAATAATCCTGCTTCTCATGAAAAGTGCTTGTATGCCCTTTTCTTCAGAAACAGTTCTATGCTCGTATATATTTGATTCTTTTCATGTATTCTTTAATACTAGGGAAATTAAATAAGAACACCCCTCCCCCAGGCTGTTTCTAAGAGTTAATCTTCTTGCTGCTCTTTTCTTATACTGAAGTCATAATCTTCTATTTGTGACACCAAAACTGGTTGCTGTGGAAATAATTGCACTGTTACCAAACCTGATTAAGAGATCAGGTAGAGAAGCAGCTGGAGAAACAAACAAATTCTTAGAAATAAAGATTCTACTTTAACATTAATATCCTTGGTAATGAATACAGTATTAAAGCAAAATTGTTTCTAAACAGAATTGCTTTTTCCAAAGTTGTTCAAGATGTATGACTGTTTTTTCAGCCATCATCAAAATTCTTTTTTTCCCCCATATTTCTATGTAAACATCTTTAATAAAAGAAAAAGAAACAAAACAGAGAGTATATATAATACAGTGAACAGAAGTGTTTCTAATATATATTCTGAAGTGGCAGAAAAACATCCCTGAGCTACAGTTGCTGCTGCATGCATTATTCCTTCTTCTCTTGCTGCAGATTAAAACATCCAAGAGTATTTTTCTCTTAATCCCTTTTTTCAGGTTAGTGACTTTTTTTTTTTTGAGAAAGCATATGGTTTTCATTCATGTATGATAAGCCTAAAATTAATCTGGAAAAAAAAAAGAAGCAAAGTAAAACTAGATCACTTTAACAGAAAACTGCAATAGAGAAAAAGATTTCTTAAATAGCATCCCAAAAGCACTGCTTACTTTAGGGTAAAGTGAGTAATGTTGCCCATTTATCATCATATGTAAATAATATTGGCAAGCCTATCTCTTGTATGCTGAGAGCACCACTAAACATTCAGTCACAGAGGTTTACACTAAAACGCTTTGACAGCTTGCAGACATTTTAACCCGGAGACAAGTATCTCTGTGTGACCACTAATGATTCTGATGCATGAAAAGCAGCGACCGAGCTGAAACAGTAAGAGAGGAGACAAAGCTACTAAATTGAATGTAACTATATCAGATACTTGAAAGCATTGCTGATAGTTTCTGTAGTAGGTGTACATCCTAACTGTGAAGCCCAAGATCCAGACTCCTAAGTGCATATGATTTATTTGTACTTAAAAAGTAAATCATGTTGATGTTCTGTGCATTACTTTGGCTAAATGACTAAGTCAAGAGGAGATAAAGTCTGAGGTTTTGTTTGATCAGATGTGCTTAGCAAACAAATGTTAGAGAATTAAAGCTGGCAGTAACAATCTTCAACACTTAGCTGAACTGGCTGATCAAGTGTAATTAATGTATCTTGTGTCATAGGTGGAATACAGCTTCAAATATGCTGCATCCTTTAACTGTAAAGCAATATTACATTTGTTATTTGAGAGAGAACTATATTCAGCACTTCGCCGAACAGCAAAAGGAGTCTGTTCCCAACACAGAGAAATTTACATTGCAGTCAGGTTAACTTGTTCCCGTTTCTTTGTTCCTTTCAGTTGTCAGTATCTTTGCTCCTCTGTACCACTATTATTGTCTCCAGCTTCTATGTCAGTACCGCTCCAGCTGCAGGAGATGTTTTGCAGACATGCACAAAGAATGAGTCCCAGGGATCCAAGAATACAAAAAAAAGCAAAAGTGAAGGCAGCGAAAAGAGACAGAATCTAAAAAGTGTGGAAGAAAGAGGGCCGTTATGAACCATCTGTGTTTCATCTGTGCAAATTCATATTCTGGACAAGGCATTAAAGACAAACTTCCCGAAATCATAGCAACACTTATGCCATGCTAGACTCCCTCCCCTGTTGCTGGTCACACTGCAAGCACCAGGCTGTATTTCTAGAATCTACCTGCAACAAAGAGTTTGAGTAGCGGCACCTGATCACTGTAAAGCTGCACCCTTAAGCCTGAATTGGCTTAAAATGTCTCTCCAAGTTCCAATATAAATCCCAAGTTTTGTAGATTTATTTAAGAGGAATGAACCTCAGCATTCCTACCAATGCATACAGGCAATGCAAAATTTCTAATACTCATGAAGCAATAGTGACCGATCTCCCTTCCTCAAACTTTGTAGCAGTGCCATAAAAATATCTCTAATGGTGGCATGGAAAACGCAAGTTTTGACAGATTTCTTTCATGAAATCTGCGTGCAACTGAGTAAGGAAGTTAAAATGTAGAACAAATTTCAGGCTATTGACTGCATTGTCAGTCAATTAATATTGCCACCCCTTTATTAGGAGCATGTTTTGGCTGTGGAACACTTACAAGGAAGTAATAATCTGAACTCATTTTGATCTGAAAAGTGTAAAATACTAAGTATGTAGTAGATCTTGACTTCTCACTTCCTGGTACAACAACATGAAATTATTAGGTCAAACCTTAACATATATTAAATTGAATTAAATTGAATTCGTACAAATAAAATATTTTCTTTCTTAAGTTCTACTCCAAACTTTATTTCAAGCTTAAGAAATATTTGGTTGTTGCAGCCAGCTTGTTCACACATACTTTAATTGCTCTCTTGGGATCTTGTAGGGCGTCTTTAATTTGTAATTGCTGGCCCGGGTAGTCAATGGTGCCTTTCAAATTTGTGACTTCTAGCATGGCCAAGAGAACATTTATCATTAACTTTCCTATCACTGCATTCATTTTGAGCCTTCTGTTAGTTTCTCTTTTTTTTTTTTTTTTCCATTTAATTTTATAAAAGTCAAACTGAAACAAAACAGCTCATCAGTGGTTAGGAAATAAGGGTTATGGCTATGTTAGCAAATAGTGCATTCCAGTAAGGGCGGATCTGTAGAGTGAAATAGCTGCTGCTGAGGACTTGATGTCTATATTATATGCATTTCAGGGTGTTTATTTCATTCTAGCTGTAATGGTTCTGTGGACTGTATTTGTGTTAGATACGGGAATACTTTAGGTAAAGTCCTAGAGTGCATCTTTTCACTTGCTGCAGTTTAATTGGAAAGCAATGCAGTTTGTGCCTGCTGTCTGAGATGTGACATGATCCAAAGCACTGCAGGTGCAGGCACTACAAGGTTCACTTAAAAAATCTGACTTCTGATCCAAACCAAAATGCTGAAGTAGCACACCCAAGGATTTAATGCATGTAGGACCACTATGAGGTAAAAGTACCTGGGGAAAAAATGTTCTTTTTTTCAGAAGACAAAATGTCCCATTATTCTTTATCAAACAGTGGCAACTCCAAAATGTCCAGCCTGTGTTCAAGCAGCTAGTGTAGAGGCACACAACAGTACTGAGAAACCTGCTTAACTCAGTATTTGGTGGATGGTGTTTTGCTCTGCCTTGAGGATACTAGTGGACCTAGTGATGCTAGGCACCACCAGAAAGCCATCCTGCAGGATAAAGTTATTAAGCAAACCGAGCAGCTAGGGAACTCTGAAATCTCCAAGATCTATTGCAACTGAATTCAGGGTACTCAGCTTGAAATAGAAAATGACTTTGTGTTGTGTGTGACAAAAAAGGTACAATAATGTGACAAGCATGGAATGACCTGTCTACCGGTTTGATTTTCTGATAATCTGTGATCTGGGTACTTTCTGAGCAGGAAATTGCATCTGTGTCAATATATTCTGTAGACATCTTATTTGTCCAGTAACTCCTGAACCCATTTATAATTTTGCCACCCAAATGGAATATGTGGCAATGAGTCAAATACCGAACATCTACTTTTTAAAGTCACTACTTGATTTGACGCCTTCTGGGTTTTGCAGCATAGGATATGCCTACCTTAGCAAGTAATACAGTGTGATGGAAGGGAATTTGTAGAATGAAATGGTTTGTGCTGATGACCTGATACTCTACAATATGCATTTGAGGGAGTTTTATTTCAAGCTAATTGTATTCTGGTTCCATGAACACCTGTTAGTGGCTGGATCATTTTAGATGACTCTCTGGAGTGCATCTTTAAGTTTATTTTCCTTTTAAAGGAAACTATTTCATGTGTGCTGAAGCTGCTCTCCAGTGTGAACCAAAGTGAATATTTGCTTCAAGTGTTCTCCAGATCGAAACAAAACAGTGATGTACATTCACACTGCTAGTAAGAGTTCCCTGCTCTTCTCTCCGCTATTCATCATTTTACAGATCTCCTTCACATTTTCTCAGTAATCTCTTTTCCTAGCTGAAAAGCCCTAGTTTATCTATGTCCTCCTTGTATGAAAGTATTCCATACTTTTTGTCATCCGTCTTGCCTTCTTAAGTTTATTAACTCCTGGGAACTGAACTGCAAAATTCAAATTCTTACTGCTAAGAGAGCTGTCCGATTGTGTTATAGCAGGGCTAAATGAGGAAATTCCTCTGCCCCACTTGTGGGACCCTGGGGTCAGTCCCTGGAACTGAAGGCTCATCATATTGTCATTCCTTAGGTTGGCACACAGTTACGGTGGAGAAGCCTCATTCAAATACAGGGACAAAGTGGAGAAGTGGAAGGACGCAGGCAGAAAACTGGCACTTTACAGGACTAAAGGGATAAATAAACTGGCAAGGGGAAATTCAAGTAAATTAAAGATAAGGGAAATGGGAAAGACAGAGCAGGGAGGTCTAAAGTCACACATTTCCTTCAGAATTTGGAAGAAAATTCAGTATTCCTCTGCAAATATCTGTCAAATAGACTGGCAAAACAGCATCCTTCTTGAAAAACTGATTCCGTTAGGTTGTGTCTACACTCATGGTTTGCTTGGGGGAACAGGCCCCAAGTCATCCCCACTTACTGCACACCAGAGAGCTGAGTCACAGAGCTGTTTGCATTTTCAGAGGAAACCAATAAAACCTTCACCTCTCCTCTCCACCCCCCCCAAAAAAAACAACCAAAACCAACTCTACTTGAGGTGCAAGCCAAGTACACTCCGACCCTTCTTGGGGCGTTAAGGGTCCTTACCAATGACCGGTCCTTTGGATCAGTCAGTTCCCACGTGCCTGGTGGGAACAGTCAGTCCAATCTCATCTGAGATAAAACTCCTGTACCACATATATCATTGCAGGGCCCTCAGTACCATCTGTTTTGATCTGCGGATCCTGTTCTGTTGCTCCAAATTACTTGCTAACATATACACAGCCTGCAAAACTGACTGATAATTAGCTTGAACATCCAGTGCATCTAACGTTTAGTGCAGAGCTCATCATGGTTTCAGAAAGTATTTGTGACATTTACTTTCCTTTGTTTATATAGAGAAAAAAAGTGACTTTTAAAAGACCAATAGACCCCTATACACAAGGTCTGGAAAGGCTGGAAAGCCACATGCTCAAATGTTAGGAAATGTCAGCGTTACAGTTGCAGAGGTATCCAGCAGTCACAACTGCAATTCAAGTCAGTTAGAGCAGAGCTTTGGATGTCTGACATCATACATTAAATGTTAATGCTATTAAAACTCAGGTTCTGTGTGGCTTAAAAAAACCCTGTAGTGTCTAATTTGGGTGGCTTTCCTTTCTCTTTAATAAAGTGCTTATTACTGTTAGTTCTCTAGCACTCTTGGAGCAACTCTTCTGTCAGGGATGTGTTCATATATTGTGGCATAGACATACATGTATAATTCTGTGAGTTTTACCATCTTAGTCACTGGTAATCTATACCAATTTGCAATCAGAGCATTTTTGACTTACAGCCAAACTATTGCAGGACTGAAAATAGTCCTAAACAGAAATCGAGCTGTACTGGCTGTGCTGCTGTGACCGTGTCTGCCCTCCAAACGGAGCGCTGCACTAGTGCTGGGAGTGTGTTGCTCCTGCATCAGAGTCTTGCTGTTGTTCTGCAGCACTGGACACAGACTTCACTGGCACTTCCCATGCCGAGCCTGTCATTTCTGTTTCAGTAAAACCACACCTTTTAGAGGGACCCCCAAACTTTGTCCGTTGCATCCATGCTTAAAAATGTGGTCTTCCTTCCAGATGATTTTGTCCAATTTCATATTCTAGCTGGGACAAGGGGGGAGAGAGAAGAGAGAACCAGACACAGATCTGACATTCTCAGATTCTCTCTTATGTCCTGATATTTTTTCCAGCACTAATATTAGCTGAACTGAGAGTAGCATCATGTCAGGTTTTCAATCTGTGTTTACAGGCATAGTGTGGAATTCTTCTTAATGTTGCCTAGCAGTGAGATTAAACATGCCTAAGTGAGTCAAATGTATTGGCTTGCTATTCTTCTGTTGTCTGTAATTTGCTATTTGCTCTAATCTTCTCATGACTGACTGTGCTGTAGTGGACACAAATTGAAAATATACACCCCCAAATTTAACTAGGTACTTATTTGGCTCTAATGTTTTTTGGGGGGTTGTAAAATACAGCGTAAGTCAGGTTATGAAAGGTCTGTCAATGAGAATTGTAAAATGGTACAGAAGGATGATGTGCTTTTTCAGAGGTGCTTCTAAAAAAAGTTTAAATAAATCTCCTTTTATGTAGTTTTTATCCATTTATGTAGCTTTGGAACAGAAATATAAATCAACTGACTCTGAATACCTTTGGAAGACAAGTAAAAGACATCTAAATACTTTTTGTGTGGAGGAGATGCTTTCAAGTATTCAAGAAATATCTGCCATCTCATTTTAATTTGCCTTAGTAAATCCACTCTTTTGTTATTTTTTTCTTGTTTGCATAATAGTTACTTCTGCTCAAACTGTTTTCCTCTTTTAAGGAGACTTTGCAGATGGTATAAGCACATTGATTTTTTGATGACATATAAACTGAATTCCTTTCATAAAAAGGTAACAAAGATAACATTGTGGTAAACACACTCATGCTAAAATATCAAGTTTCTTTGGAAGATATGACAATCTTAATTGCCCTGTTATTGTGACTGTTCAGCTGTAATCATTAAAAACCATATTTTGATTTTGGGGGTTTCTTCACATTTTAATCCACTATGTGAATGAGTTCAGCAATCCATGTTGAAAGGAAATCAAATTCATAGAAAAATGTATGTTACATCTGTTGGTGTAACAATACATAATCTAGTTGTCAGATTGTATTGTAGCAAGATGCTACAAGAAGTTATCTCTAATAAGAAATACTTGGTATGTCAAGAATTGCACAAATATTCTTGAACAACTGTTTTCTGTCTTTTTGTGTTTTGAAATATTTCTTTATTTGTTGAAAAAAAAAATCCGATTAAAAATCTTCTAAAACATGAAATTTCCACTTAAGTCAGCTTTGTTAAAGCGCATGGTTGCTTTTTTTTTTTTTCATGTGCCTCTGTTCACATTCTCCTGCCAGTTTGGCTTTCACATAAATCTCAAGCCATGCCACCCCAGTTTCATCAATGATGCCAGTCCTAAAGCCCAGCTGCTCTTTTGTCACTTTTGTCATCTCTTTGCATGCCTCTGCAATGCACCGAATATGTTCCCAATGAAGCACATCAAGTACAGCCATCTGCCTGTGCTAACACAACAGGAAAACCTCTCTTGTCTTCTTGTCACTTGAAGCAAATCTCCTACCATATCGCTGCTTCCTTGTTTGTGCAAAAAGTGAATTGAAGAGGAACGAAATATCCCCAAGTTACCTCCTCCTAATGTTTTCCAAGCTTGTCCATTCTTGATCCAAAGATTTCATGTTCCCAGGGTGGATAGTACTCCTGTCACCAGGGACTACTACACTGCTGCTTGAATAGCAATTTATTATTACCTCGAGTGATCCTGTACTACGTGTAATTCTAAATCAAGCTCTTAATTTTCACAACAGTTGTATGCAAAAGTTTACCAACAGGCCCTGATAAAGGTAATGTGTACCATCCAAGCCATGTCATATTTTGGAATACATTGATTTTCTCATACTCTCAAAATCAGTAACAACCAACCAATACCAATAAAACAAGTCATGTACTATTATACTGTGGACAGAATCACCTGTATTTATGTTGTAAAGATTCAATAGTTCTTTGGTAGAATTAAGTGAAGGACTATTATTATCTGAGACTGGCAAATCTCCCCAAAACAGAAAAGAAGTATGTCAAGTTAGGCCCAAATAGGTAGCTATTCAGAACTCAGGAGGTAGACCTCATTTGTTTTCAGAAAAGTGGCTATGAAAAAAATGTACATGGTAGGGAAGAAGAAAATTTAGATTCGAGAGAGCAGGAGTAGAGAGGTGTCTTGGAGAAGATCTACAGAAGCACTAGCTGTCCTGCTGCCACAGAGACATCCACAACTGTCACCACTTTAGGATATAGAATAACCCACCATTAGGGGCAGACTCCTTCCTTAATGGACACATGTTCCCTGTCCAAAAGTGGCACATAGAAGAGCAGTATTTGTTGTTGCAGTGCATAAATGTCCACAGAACAGAGGGACATGGAGACTAGGTCTTTGTCTGCCTTTGAAATCCATGTCTCAAGGGGGCATGTGTGCAACAGCTGCCTTTGATCCCTATTCTTTTAAGGGGAAAAATCTACTTGTAAAAGTCAGGCTATCATCTTAGATGGATAGCTGAAGTGTTTTGAGAGCTAGGGTATGGCAAAGGAGGAGGGGATCAACAAAGGCATAGCCTGACTTCATCTTATCCAAAGTAGAAAAGTTCATGCTATGATGAAGGAATTATCTCACTGTACAAAAAAACCATTACGTGCTTCAGCATGCGTTCTATGTAAATCTTAGAGTAACCACTGAAACTATTCTCTTTCAAAAAGCAATGTAGTTTCAAATAAGTAATTTTTTTTATTTTATCCACTTTTCAACATTAATCTATTTTTTTCCAGTTTCTGATATTATATATAATCAATTATGTTACATCTAATTAGGTGTTAAGTTTAAGTGCAAGTTATCAGAGGAGTAGACCTTTTAATTACAAAGTAATTACAAAGTTATTGTGTTGCACAATTACATATTCATCGTCATTAAACCTACCATATGGTGTATGCATAAGCAAAATTTCTTTGGAAGTTCAGTATTTTCATAATTTCAAAATGTCAAGAATAATTAGTCTAAATTACAGTTTTTATTGCCTTAGAAATACAAAATGCTTACTAAATCTGGATGTAAAACTGTATAGATGAGTTTTGTTTTGATTTCCTACAGAGTCTGTAAGCAGAAAGACCTTTGACACACCTCAGGTTTTTTGTCTTTTTAAACATTTGGGTTTATATAATTATTTTAAAAATCTCTTTCAGGAGGGTCAAGTTTGCAGCAGAACTTAAAGCATTGCCAGCACTTGAAATCATGAAATAGTTTACTGGTTTTATCGCATTTTATTTAGAAAACAAGCAGCACCGAGCTGCAGGACAAAGCAGAGCGATACGTATCGTCGTTCACCCCTGCTTTGGAAGAGTAGCAATGCAATGCAGTTCTCAGAGTGGTTGTAACCAGTGATGCTTCCCAGCAGCTTCAAAGAGCAGCTCCAAAACAGCCTGCTAGCAGATGGGCTCGCTGACTTGATCGGCAGACAAGCCTCAAATCCCTGCAGACACATATCCTTGTTTTGTTCCTACTGACTACTATATTTCATACCATGCTCACAGTTGACAAAAATTTACAGCAAGTGATTAGTGTTGATGAATGTTTCTTATTTCTGATACTTGCTGCACAGCCTTATTACAGCTCCATTGTGGTGATTCAAGCAAACTTTTTAATTAAAGATTGGAAAGGAAATTATGATTTGGATTGAAATCTCCATTTTATAATACATATGAGATTTGAAACACGCAGGGTTGTAGCTTTATTCTGAGTGGGAGCAGCAGGAAGTTGAAAGTTCGATGATAATTGGTGTCTCAAAAATCTCAGATCTAAGCAATAACTAAAAGGATTTCTCAAACTGTAATCCAAATAGCAAAAAAAAAGCTGTAATTTGTAATATTTTTAATTGTCACTGTAATTTACCTGTGATGAAAATCTCAGTTTTATTTTTTCTGCTTTCTTTTATTGATGGCAATTTTCAGAAGAGTAGCCTCCATGTATCATTTTAAAAGAGCATTTCAGTACAAACATCTCATACTCTGACTCTTTCAGAGGGAGTTAACTTGCTTGACATATTGTGCAAAGAGATAAATCCCCTCATTAAGGAAAATAAACCCAATTGCCGTATTCCTATTTCTCTATATACCAATACAAACTTCTCATTTGGAACCTGTGTTAGGAACCTTATCATTTGCAGATATCCAGAGAAGAGTTAGTGATGAGTTGTTGATCACTGGAAGAGAATAAATTTTCATTTTTTTAATGCATGCTCATATGAAAGAGATACCTAAGAATGATCACAATATTAATGTGACAGGACATCTATATTTCCTGTTTTCTGTGGCAAAGAATGACAAATTAAAGGTTCACAAGTGCCAAAGGGAGCCCACTGAAATTTAGGCTGGATAACAATCTGTCCAACACCTAAATGATGATTATGATTACGATTATGATTGTTGTTGTCAAACATTTACTTCAGTAAAAGAAGGTATGTAGGTCAGCGAAAACTGTCTGACAGATTTGATCTAACCTGGGAATCATTTATGCCGTGAAAAATAAATCAGAGCAATAAAATGAAGGACAGAAGGAGAATTATTATTTTTCTCGTTTGGCTACCAAATAAAAAAATCCAGTGTTCCCGTGTTACAGCATGATCTTTGATATAGCTGATATTCTTTAGACGCTCTACAGATAAAATACTAATGGTAAACTCTCAGCAACTTTTTTTTCCATTTAAATGGAGTAAAGACTGGTTGGGAACCTGCCCTGCAGTTTTCTGGTTAACACTGCTAATGAGAAGGGGAGAGGGGATAGTTTGGCCTTTAACGTTTTGCATAACATGTTTTATTCTGGAGGAAAAAACTACTTCTTTCAGTAGTCTCACAATGGAAGTTCAAAGAACTAGGAAGGAGAGAAAAAGTGAAAGCAAATCCTTTAAGTGAGAAAAAAAGCTTTAACAAAAGTGTTCTGAGTAATTTGCTGGAGCTGTCAGTCAAGAACTATAAAACAAACCAATCATCTTCACTAATTGTTTTCCACTGCTTGAAAAATACATTATTTGGAAAAACCACAAAATCGCAATAGTGAAAGATACATCCAGTGCCTTGGGAAATCATTTCTTCTTAAAAAAGAAGTTGAAAATTAAGGACCAATTTTTTTAATTAGCGAACATCTCTTCTGTTCTATTTTAGCTGAAGTCCTTTTTAAATTTAAAGTTATTGAATCTTACTGAAGTAACAACCCCAAAGCTTTAATCAATCTTTTGAAAGGTAAGCCCTATTTTGGTAGTATGAAATTTGCGTTTCACTTGGGCTGACAAAGGCCACTGACAGGTACAGCTGATAAGTTAAAAAGCAGGTATCATTTAAATCTTGCATTTTAAGATTAGGACAAATAATACCAATAGAGTTTTCTTTTGAGTAGAGAGAGATATTTTCAGTAATGAGCAATCAAGTCCTTTTAAATATAAACATATTTCATTTCATTCTGTTTGTGTCTCAGATACTTTTGAGTCTTCAATACTCAATCTTTTTGATAGTCAAAACGCTGTAACTTAAATTTACTTTTGACAGTATCAGTACAGAAAAATAATTGGTAACGTGCCTGAATCATTCATGGAATTGTATTTTAACCTTTTAGTAGCATGGAATAAACTTACAATAAGCAAGTATTTTTCAGTGTGCTTTTTATTGCCCTAATTAGACCTACAAACTTCTAATGGTGGAGATGAGAAATTGATGATAATGGTGAACTGATTATCCTCTGGAAGCAGTGTTTAATGGACCAGTTTTGCTTCAGTTTTCTGCCTCCTTCTACTAGAAAACTTGCTCATTTCAGGCTGCCTTAAAACCTGTAATAATAGAATTCCCAGAAACTTATGTATGAACGCCTACTTTAATTAGAGAGTATACGCATACACATGTGTACACACATACATACAGACATAGATGCTCACACACGTGTATATGTATGCACTCACACACCCCTCAACACACACATATATCTGTGATCAAAGAGGAAAACCATGAAGAATTTATATTACATCTATATCATCATCAGCTGAAGTTGAAGATTTTAATAAAAGACTGGATGCAAAGGAAATAGTGCTTGTAGTATACAAAC
This sequence comes from Haliaeetus leucocephalus, assembly GCF_000737465.1. Classification (NCBI taxonomy): domain Eukaryota; kingdom Metazoa; phylum Chordata; class Aves; order Accipitriformes; family Accipitridae; genus Haliaeetus; species Haliaeetus leucocephalus. Next base: position 5,155,280 of record NW_010973220.1, read on the forward strand.
TGGTTTGGACATTGATAAAAGAAAAATTCCCATTGTTTAGAGGAACACTTTTTCCTATCAATGGGGAGAGTTAAATGACTGTGCCAATATATTGTCTTTTCTTCAGCATTCTCGGAGAAGCAAGATGCATGTAGGAAAACTCTCATGGAAAATTTATAAACACAGGCAAAACAATCAGCTCTCAATCTCTTAAATCCCTGAAATCCATAGGAGGCACTCAGAATTGAGATTTACCGTATAGTTCAAACCATAAAATTTGAACACCGGTAGCTCAACCTCTGCCAAACTCTCCCAAAACTTCAGGTTCCTCCTCTGTTTGTAAGTATCAGTTTGGCAGATAATGCTATTCCATAAACAAAGACTGGTCTTTTGCAATGGGGAATAAATGACACAGAAATTATTGTTATTAACTAAATTTTTAAAGGCTCAAAAACACTGTGCAAGCTCTGTTTGTAGACTAGGCCACAGTATGTGTGGAGCTCAGGTTGCAAACTGGATAAGAATTTCCTGACTATAAATCAGAAAAATAAATCAAGTTGAAGTCCGCGGAATTTGTGTCAGTGGAGAATATACACATCAGACGTAGTGAGCAATCCATGTAAAAATGCATTTAAGTCTGCCTGCACATTTCTTGTGGCTCCTCCTTGACCTCTCCAGCCCACAAGTGATGTGTATTTTAAAAACAACATTGACAACAGCAAACCCAAACACTTGCAACTTCATGGATTTCTGAAGAGCAGAGTTAAAGGCTTGCAACTAAACTTGAGTTGTCCTGCTCCTGAAGAAATGCTGAAAGCATGAACGAAGCATTTTGGGGAAGTATTAGCTTTTCACAGGTCCAACTAATCAATAAGGAATGGTCTCCTTTAAAGAGGGACACTGATTCTGCAGCACCATTTCAAGGACATCAGCACAGATAGCGGTATTTTTGACAATGCTACAGCTTCTCTGTTTTAACTGCTGCTGGCTGCTTCCCTGCCATTCATAAAAGGCTATGTTTATTTTCTTCATTTGTAACTATTACTGTGCCCTATGCAATTAAAAACCCACTATTTTCTCTGAATTCATAACTTTTATCCTTCAGTATAATGAAAACAAAAAAGGGAAAGCTGCACATACCTGCCACTTGCAGGCTTAGCTTTCTTGTGGGGTTAGGGAGGTTTTTAAAGTATGTCTCTTGATAAAAGCTGAGCACTTTGATGCGCTAATCACCGGTATGGCAGTTTTGATGTTCTAAGCAAGAATCTGTATACATCTTCTTGTTCTCAGAAAAATATTTTTAATGGGTCACAATGAAATAGAAAATAATCTGAGGAATCTGTTAAAGTGTAGCTGAGGCTTAATATGATAATTCTTCACCCTTATCACAGACCAGGGAGGAAAGCATTGTTCAGATGTAGCTCTGAGAAGGGAGTTTTTAATTTGTCCTTCTTCTACATGTACTTAGAACTGGGTCAGGAAAAGAAAAAAGTATTTTGCGATTTTTGGTTTTTGGTCTAATGCCCCCATATGAAACTAATGGCTCTGTTTACTGGCGACTTCTATTTACAATACAAAATTGGACAAATGTGAAATACCGTGTTCAATTCCTAAGCATGTGGAACATTCTCTTTTACCTGAAGAATCAAATCACAAACCTGAGAGATGTAAGAATGTGCTTTCTATATTTATGCCACAAAAAAATACACTTTTTTTCCTTGGTTAACTTTTTAAAGACAGTAGATGCATGCTTCATAAAAGAGGAAATATATTGTGAGGACAGCATTAAATATGCAGGTTCCCAGGGACTGTTTCTGGGATAAGAGAAATATTTTAGTCCCCAAGGTAATAACCAGTGATACTTGACAACATATGTAGTAAAAGGTGTAAAATCCCAGTTTGTTTCATTGTCCAAAGTACTTTTTTTCCTCACCCAATGGAGAATTAGTTTTACCTTTTATTCGACACAGACATATTTGGCAGTCCTTTTTTTTTCTTTTTTTGCTCTTAAATCTCACAGTCTTTTTTTTAAACTCTTTTATCATATATTTCATTTCATGATTTATTTGTAACTAATAACCAATAAACAGGAACAACATTCTGTTACACAATACCTTTGGCTAAGAGGGATAGTATTTTAGTTTTTGGCAGGCAGAGGAGAAGGAGGTTTTGGAAGCTAACCGATAGCTACATAAAAATAGTTTCAGAATGTGTGTATCATTTTTAATTTTAGAATATTGTTGCAGTAACCTTGATATTTCACAGGCTTTTTGATGACAAGTTCTCTAAATATGCAGAAGTCAGTTGTACAATTAGTCATAAATTTTCAAAACAATCAAAAAAGTAGGTTCCTCCAGCATTTTGCAGAAAGTTTGGCTATGCAGCTTCATCATGAACACTCAAATCAAAGTCCTAATCTATTACACCAGAGATCCATTGGCTTAAGTTAGGATAGGACAAATTTGTAGATAAAACCATCTAATTTTCAATCAAGTACTGAGTATGGACTGCTCTGCACTGATCTAGCATAAGGAATTCTTGTACATAAGGAAATACTGTTTTATTTATATATTTAGGTAGTATTGAGTGAAGGCAAAATATTCTTCTCTCATTTTTTATGTCTAACTATGGTTTCACACAACTCTCAAGAGGATTTGTTTATGTTTCCATTGGATTGGCACACAGTAACTGGTACTGCTTAAAATTATTTCTTTGGGAGGAATGATTTTTTTGCATTTTTCCTACGTGTCTTAATTTCCTTTCAGTATTTTCATTTGTACAATTTATCCTATACTGTCAAAACAGTGAGTACATCCTTCAGGACCAAAATACAAACATGTCAATACAGTGCTATTTATTGTCACAAATATATCTGCCTTATGGTGGTGTCTCTTTTCTTTTCTATCATCTACTGAATAAATGAATAAATAGTTCTTTGGCCTTCACTGTTTCTTTCTGTACTCTTAGATGACAAGCCAGCTGTGCACCACTGTGCCTCAGAAATGTTAACAGTTTACCACTGATAGAACTTTCTGTTCTTCTGAGAATATCCAGGTTTGCATGAACTGAAAGAAGAGCATATGTAGGTTTCTCCAGCTGCCAGTTCTTTGCATTTGTAGTCCAAATTTACTCACACTAAATTTTGACATTTGTAATGCTGTATTCTTACAATGCCAATATAAATAAATACATGCACAATCAACTAATTTCTGAAAAAGAGCAGCATCTCAGAAAACTTTCTTATTTCTGTGTAACTCTTAACTGCAAGTCTCTACTATTCTGCTAAGCTTTAGATCAACGTATTTAATTTACAGGGAGAAACAAATGAAAAATGTTGCCTAACTTTGAGATTTGTTACGAAACAGGTTGTCAAAATGACGACATAAATGTATCTTTTCTCTGTAGTCACTGAGACAAAATGTTGTAGTTAGACAGTAACTGGTGATCTAGCAGGATTCCTAAATCAGGAAGGTTTGGGAACATCAAGGATGCTTTGGGAACTGTAGGGGGTTCCCAAAAGTATTCTTGCAGTTGTACTTCAGATGTTCTTGCTCATCTTGTGCATCTGTTTGAGTGTATGTTGAGAGTGTTCGTAGTGGAAAATTGTAAATGAGCATGTCCCAGATTGCATAGGCTCCAAAATCATAGTGAAATGAATTCATAGCCTTCTAAAGTGGTGTATATTCAAGCTGGGCAATATATGTTGCTCTTGAAATACATTTTAAAGGAAGTAGTATGTATAGTCCCCAATTAGCTTCCCTGTTGATAGCGTGCTTTGTGTTTTTTACATTGAAATTTGAGTATATTTAGGGACAGGTTTTTTTCTTACCATTCCTGCCTTCCTGCTTGTTTATTTAACTCCTCCTGCCAATAAAGGAATTTGCAGTAAATATGCAGTAAGTAAACTTTATTACAATGCATTTAAGGAAATTTTAACGCCTGAAGTAAATTATATTGAAAAATTATATATTTTTTTAAAAAAATCATTTCAATACTCATTTTATATACTCTAAACTGGAAATATCTTAGATGTTCTAATTATTTTTTTTTTAAATTTGGACCAGTATTAGCCTGTACTTTTGTGCATTTCTGTCCTTGACATAAATGCTTTGATTTGAATCTTTGCTCTGCAGAGATGTAAGTTTATAGTTTAAGACTCTGATTGCAGCAAAATGACTCATCTTTTGTGTGCACACTTGTGAGGATTATTTTTCCAATAAATTGAAATCATACAGATCTTCTACTGTGTAGTAAATACAATACTTTACGTAGATAATATGTGAAAACTTCTTTCCAAGTACTGTGTGCTGGTTTTTTGTTTTCAAGGACAGCAAGATAACAAAAACAATAAAATAATTTTCAACATCAAAACAAGTTTCTACATATTTATAAGAGATGTAACATGGGGAGAAGTGAACCCAGTAGACTATCACTTTAATAGACAGCTCATTTTACGCAGATGTAAAAAAGTTGAAAAAGAATCGAAAATGGTCAGATCTTCCTAGTATTTAAATGTATTAGACTGAATTAAAGACCGATCCCAAGTGAATATACAAACTGTTGGCTGTTTTCTGAAAGAAAAAGGGAAACAGAGCACTAGGAGTCAGAAAGGCAGCTTTTCTAAAGTGTCCTAAGAAGCAAAATGCATATGCAAACTATTTGTGGAGAAGAGGTTTCATAAAGTTATAGACCTTGAAAATTGTTAAGAGAAAAGATTTTCAGTCTGGTGAGTCATGCCAATCATTGTATCTGCAGTCTGTTCTACAGAATTGAACTGAACAGAAGATATAGATCAGAAAACCCTCTTTTTTTCTGTTTGCTTTAAATATTACTCAGTAAAAAAGTCAGTGTACTGAGAAGAAAAATATCTTTTTATTTTCTGTCATCAATCCATGATGAAACTGAAAAGCATCTTAATTTATTTTGTGAGTGAAGCATCCTAGGCAAATTTGTCCCCTGAAGGCATCTACAACAACATAATACACTGAGCATATAAATCTTTGCATCTTGATAAGACACTATCCTTACTATGGTTTGGCAGTGAAAACACTTGTCTTCATTTTAATTTCTTAGAGGTATAAGATTATGATCATGGAAAAACATTTTTAGCTTGCAGCAGTATTTATGTGCATTATTTTAAAATACTATATGAAGAACTACAGTGTTTTTACCCAGAGCTTTTGTGAAGCCCTAGTTGCCTTAGCTTTACTTCAACAGCTGAGTTGCCTGGGGTTTTTTTTTTTTTCAAGTTTCTGTCTAAAACTGAGCTTTAATTCATATTTTTAAAGTTTCAGCCTGCTGCCCTTTGATAATTTATAATTTTAAAAGACTGCTTGTGCTTGAACCTAGCCCATGTAGTAGATTTCAGGGAGACTGAATAGTCAGTTCTGAAGACTGAGGACCATATGAATGAATAAGGAAGACTGCATGTATGAAGACCTTATATGTATCCTACATCTAAAGTTGTATGTGTTTGGTTTGTAATTGTGGTACACTGACAAATAGCAATGTAGATATAAGTGCAACTTTAAAGCAGAAACATCAGTCAGTAAAGTAAAAAGATCTGAATGAGATTGTTTAAATGAATTCCAGAAGTCTGGAATGCTATAGATTACATCTAGAAAAATAGCACCACATTTTTTACTTTGCACTGTTTCAAAAAAAGGCTAAACTTCATATGAAGAGTTATCTGCTAGCTCTTCTTCAATGATTTCACTCTTCTTTTTCACACTCCATATGCTTGATTTGTCACCCATACACAGTTATATGAGCTCCTTGCTGTTATCCTCTTTTGGATGGGTTTTGGCATGAAAAAAATATGCTAATCAACATAACCTCCTCAAAGTTGCTGTGGAAACAAGGATTCTGTGAAAAAAATATCAAGGTATTGCATTCACAGCAAAGCTATACAACATTGGGCAAAATCTTGAAAGCAGAACTGAGTTACCAGCTGCAGCGTGCATGTTGCCGAGTGGACCTTCAGGAAGGACGCCTGCTGCTTCCTGGAGATCAGCAACTGTAAAGCTTCCTCTAGATCTGAACCATTCAGTCTGACATGGGATCTTGCTTCCTTAAGAACCATGTGTGAATTAGGAAGATGTGGAAGACCTGGAGATGTTTTCTGCTTGCAACCCTGGCTTAACCAGAAAATTGCTAACAAAAGGGGCTGATTTGTAGCCCCAAAGCATGTGGCATAGTCAGGCTCATACCCACATTACTCTACCTCTTCTGGAGCAGAAGCTGCCTACCTGATCCCACACTTCATATTCCTCAACCTTGATTTTCCTGTGGTCCCATAATAGGGTAATGCTGTGGCATTATCGGTGCATTTATTCAGTTCAAAGTATCTGAAATAATGTGAGGTTTTGTTCTGTCTAAAGAATTAGTGTGATTTGCTTTTATATTCTACTTCAGTTGAGAGTTTATGAAAATTAAAATAGCAATGACATGATTCTTTCTGGACAAATGTTACATTATTTATACTCTCAATTATTAATATTCTTTGTCTGTCTCTCTCTTTTCATTTCCCTTTCTTTCAGTCCCCCTTTCCTTCTCATATTTCATAAGCATTTGGCCTTTGTTTGACAATTTAATGACATGATATAAAATCAAACTGAGACTATCTAGGGGTTGTGATCCAATCCTGGGTCACAGTTGAACCTCATATTTATGCAAACTTATGCATTGAGTAAGGGGATAAGTAAGGAAAATATGACAAGTTTGACTGAATTTTCTTTTTGAGGTTTGTGGGTTCATTCAAACTTGAAAAAGGGCAACTTTACACAGATCAAAATCAAAGACGATATTAGCCTGACTCCGTGAAACTAAATAGGTGAACTTTGTTCAGTTCTGAGCAGTAGAATTAAAGTGCAGAAATGATCATGCAATGCTATGGGAGCATTTAATAAAGTAAGATGTAGTCACTCGGAGACAACATGATGCCATTGTATTTCTTTGATCTATCACACTTTCACCAGTGTGGATGTTGCTCACTGTATTACTTCCACCTTTCATCTAATTAATCTGTTCTGATGATATAGCCCCTTGTAAAGGAAATTCTGCAACATTCAGAAATCTGATTTCCTCATAAAATAACTGACACAGTTTCAGTTTGATCGTTTTGTACTTTGAATGTGTCCTGTCAGACAAGTCTTAGATGGTGTCTTGACTCTGAATGATGCATCAAATTAGCATTAAATCACTGCTTGCTGCTTCTCTTTTCAAAGTTCATACTCACAGATCTGCAGCTTGACATGAAGTATGCAGTATCTGCCTTTAAAAATGCAGGCAGCTGAGTTCATATCTTTATTCTAGAATTCATTCCTGAAGGAGACAGTTTGGCTAAAGCTTTGAATCTCTTTTTGTACTACTTCTTTCATCTTCATTGCTATAGTAAACTGCAGATCAACTTAGAATTATTATTGTGGGACCTTACAAGATTCTGTCACTAGCACGTATGCCTAAGTCTTATTATTATATGATTACCAATTTTTTAAACTTCTAAACAGAATTTTACGTTAATAGTAATAATAGTTTCAGAACTTAATTGCACAGTATTTCCAGTTTCTTGCACCGGAAGCTTGAAAGAAAAGGACAGTGCAGGTGCTTAATTTGATGTTTTCTTAGATAACTGAGATATCAGTATATTAAGGTTGTCTCGGCTGAATTTATCACCAGATTATGTGTAAGTAATCATTTAAGTGTGACCACACATTTATAGGTTATAATAAGGGAAGGTTGAAGCAAGGACTTTGACAATGTGATACATGAATCATGCTAGTTAATTGTATCCCAAATAAATCTTTACCTAAAAGCCAGTAGGTTTGATTCCTTTTAGATGCTATTTGACCAAATCTAAGGAGAACAGAGTCTTTGATTCTTCCACAGAGCTCATGATCATCCCCAGAACTACCTGTATTCTAGAGAGTTATAAAAAGGGAAATCAATAATTCAATAATGAATAAATGGTCAATAATAATTCAATTATAATTTTAAACACCAGAGATCAATAAAAGTTATGTACTCCAGCAGCTTGTGCTGCTGAATTTTATTTCTGGCAGTATTTATGGCTGAGTAACTTCAGGTATGTAAGTTATCCCATAGAACTTTCAGGTGCAGAAATTATGTAAGAATTATTATTTTTATCATCATCATCATCATTATTTCAGAGCTTATTTTGAACATTGTGGGCAGCTTTTCATATTTTAGGAAGTAATGTTACCCTGAGGTAGTTACTTTACGAGTTGTCAGATGATAGTGAATTATTAAATGACAGCAAGGAGTAGCCTAGATGTCTGTTTTATGACTTGTTTTTAATAGTTTTTATGTAAAGTTTTAGAACTTTGTCATGAGACTATGCAGTATTAATTTTGGATGATAACCCATTAAGATACAATTTTAGCCTTAGATACTTTGTAACCATATTGTGAGAGGGCTAAACCTACTCAACCATGCTATGTTGCTTTTAAAAAGCATGCTGTCCAAGTGGAAGGGGATTGAGAGTATTCCTAAAGTGATGTTAAAAGAATGCAAGTAGTAATCTGATTCTCCCTTTAGGACATTAATCTTTTAACAGTAGTATCAGCTAAAATTGGCATTGATAATTCAATCACTCAAGAAGTGAATTTGCATTTGGCAGAAAACCGTTGGAAACATCTGCAACAAGTGCTCAAAACTGCTGTTATGCTGAATGGATGTAGAAAATAGCCATAAAGTTTCAGAGAATATTCATTAAACACAGTACTCATTAAGCAATTTGTGAACTCCACCAAATTAATTACACTGCTGAGAAGTCACCTTGAAATGCACTTTTTTTCTTAGAAAACAGTACATGAGGAAAAACTTTGACAAAATGCTTTTGTATTTTCTATTTAATGGAAGATATACAGGATTTGCTTTTCCTTTCTTACACATAGCTTGCAGTGAAGTTAATAGCACCTGCACTGTAATGTTCCTCATTATAAACCTATAAATCTCTTTCAAAAACATAAAATGCTGTGAGAGCTATTAACCAGTAGTATATTGTATTTATTAGGATCATGAATCCCTGACTTGTAATTTAGAAAAGCTCCAACTCAGTGAAGAGGTTATTTACTGGTAGGTTTGTATATTTTGTATATGTCTTTTTCATACACCATTCTGACCTGTTTTGTTGATGAGTGAGTCTTAGCTTTTACAGAACATGATTTGTTGCCTTATCTCATAGACCCACTATAAGCAGACCAATCTTGATATTTTTCATGACAGAAGAAGCCAGGCTTCCGTCCAGCTTCTCTGAGAATGGCTTTCAACAGTTTCACAAGAAGAAAGTATATTTTTTCACGCTGTACGTTTAATTACATATGTAGTTTTGTGCAAATGTTCATCATTTGTACATACTATTTCCTGACTGATTGTTTAAATTGCCACCCCAGAGCAAAGTTCCATCTCCTGGTATCTCCTTATTGCCCATAAATCAAACCAGGAAAGAGAGACTACACAGGCTGACATTGAAGAAATGTGACACAGTTGTGCAGTAACTTAAGTCATATAGAAATAGAAGGGCTGTTCCTGTGACAGTCAGTGGAGACCTTACTTTAGATACTTTACACAATCTACCAGGTAATTTAGGCTTCCCCCCCCCGTCCCCTCTGTAATTACAGATATTACCTTTACTTGCCAAGGAGACAGGTACTCTGGAAGGACTGGAAAAGACAATGTGATGTTGTTCACACATAGAGTTTACTAGATGTATTCCTTAACCGAAACTTGTCAGTCATCTTTTATAATTGTATTTGTGATATACAAGGAAAATAAAATATATATGACCTCCTTTTGATAGTCAGTAAAGACAATGATAGGGAAAAGCAAAATGTGAGTTTTATTAGGACTTTTTCTATTAAAAATAATTTTGATGACAGTAAATTCAATACTGTTGTCCGAAAATATCAACATTACTAGAATTTAGCAATTACAAGTAACTTGTATTTAAAGAAAAACTTCTGGGGTATTGCCCAGTACTATTTGTATCTCTTTTCAAGTTTTTTGCCAAGGTGACAGAAGAAAAATATTCCAGGCAAAAGATTTTAGGCATGCATTAGTCCAACACAGCACCAGAAAGTACTGTAATATATTTACTGCTGCTGCTGCTGGGCCCAGAGTTGAACTATATAATTTATCCAGAAAAAAAAAGATAAAATCCCAAAATATTACTCTTTCCTAAATATACATGATTCATATTAGAGTTATGTCCATGTTGACCTAGCTCTTATTTTAGATTTATTCTTGCTCTTTGCAGAGATTCCTATAGGTAACCATAGTTATTCCCTTTTAAGGGTGTAAATGATCACCACTTCAGCTCAGAAGGTACTTCTGCTTTGGGACAGGGACAGCAGCACGCTGCACAGCCTCCCCTGGGCAGTGAGGGCCACAGGGCTCCCTCCGAAGACAGCCTCACAGGAGGAAAGGAGAGGGGAGGGAGGGCAGGGAAGCAAGGCAAATTCACACTGTTTAACCTGAGGCACCCAGGGAAGGCGAGAGACGCTTCCACAGGGAGTGAGAAACCCTTAGATTTAGACCTTCAGGGATAATAGTAAGACCTGGAAGCATTATGGCTGCATCTGCAATGCAGGTTTGCACATTTTTATGAGTTTTACAGTTCCTTTTTTACAGTTTTTGGGGTAAGGTGGGCAAAGTCATTTGAGGTTTGTACAGACATGCCTGGAGTTTTCTTTAAATTTCTACCTGTCATTAATGTGATATATCTTACTGTGGCTCCATGCATGCAGCAGAGGCCAGGGAATGCCTTATTCTGAGTAGTTTCTGAGAGAAGCAACCAAGAGAGAAATGTATTCGAGGGGCTCTGAATTTAGACAGATGCCTTAAGAGTCTTCCTTATACTAAAGAGAATAAGCACAGGCAACCATGAGATAGTCTTTGCCTGCTTTCTTCCCAGCTCCATCTGCTATAGATCTGCGGAGAATTTCCTCCATGAGACATGTATTCTCTTTGGATGATATCTGTCCATATTATGTCAGCTGAAGTGCACAGAGTAAATAGGATTAAAGAGTGCCTTGTCATCTTTATAGGAAATAGCCCGTTTAGCCATAATGAAGAAGGATTATCAAGCATCTTCAAGGAAAATATGGTGCCTATCAGATCCAGAATATAATGTTCTTTCAATAAATAACTAAAGAGAAAGGTTGGTTGTTGTTTTGGTTTTGTTTTTTTTTTCTAAAAGTCTGGGCTGCAAGGTAATCACAAGTTAATCAGAGGTCACTGCTGTAAGCAGCTAGTCAAAAGCTGTGATTGTACTGGACAAATGTGCCAAAAAGGAATATTAATAAGGTAACAGTAATTGTCTAATGAACTGATAGACCTGTCTAGCTTATTGCTGTATCCTTTTATATTTAAATGCTTTGATTAATTCTGTAAAAGTGCACAGAAGCCCTTTATTTTTGCAATCAAAAATGTCCATTCAAAAATATGGTTACATAAGAGAAGACTTCAGACATAGATAGGGATTTCCTTTCAAGCTGATCTTTAATCATAAAGGTCAAACCTTTAACATTAAAACACTTGAAGGGCAAGAAACTCTGTTACATTCAGTTATTGATTTTGAAGACCCTGAGCCTTGCCAAGTATCACAGGCCATAGAGGGCACTGACAAAAGTATATTAATAAAAAGAGCTAAAAAACTTGTTCAGTCTTTGTTGTATCTAAATCCAATAAAAAAAAAACAACGAAAAACCAAAACCCACAAACAAAAAAACCTACTGTGTAGAACTAACAATAGATTCAGATCTCAAGCACTATTGGGAATAGTGGAAATCTGCAATCGTTGCAGCTAAGCTACTATCCTCTTCTCTAAAAAGCTTTCATTTTCCTTTTGGCAGTGATTACTGTGGCTGGCTGATATTATGGAAGCATAGTTTCTGTTAGAGTGAGCTAAAAGTTTTCAGAGCAAACGGTGTTCTATTAGAAAACATTGACTTAAATAAATATCATGATATTGTAAGCAGGGTTTTCTGTTAGAGTACAAGACTGCCTACGCTTCCAAGCTTGCAGCATCAGCAGTGGAAGGCACACCTGCCCTGTGTCCTCCACCAGGCCAGGAGACCTCTTCAAGTCAAGGACAATGTCATGCCTGCTCTGCCAGGCTCCCTGAATCCAGAGTCCTTTGGCGTCTGAAAAACGTTGCTCTAATTGATTGTCTAGAACCATAGAATCATTCAGGTTGGAAAAGATGTTTAAGATCATTGACTCCAACCATTAACTTAACACTGCCAAGTCCACCACTAAATGATGTCCCTAAGCACCACATCTACATGTCCAGGGATGGTGACTCAACCACTTCCCTGGGCAGCCTGTTCCAAGGCTTGATAACCCTTTCAGTGCAGAAATTTTTCCTAAGCCACTCCTCCTAAGACTTGTGCTCCAGACCCTTCACCAGTTTGGTTGCCCTTCTCTGGACACACTCCAGCACCTCAATGTCTTTCCTGTAGCGAGGGGCCCAAAACTGAACACAGGACTCAAGGTGCAGCCTCACCAGTGCCGAGTACAGGGGGATGTTCACTTCCCTAGTCCTGCTGGCCACAGCGTTTCTGATGCAGGCCAGGATGATGTTGGCCTTCCTGGCCACCTGGGCACACTGCTGGCTCATATCCAGCCGGCTGTCGACCAGCACCCCCAGGTCCTTTTCCACCAGGCAGCTTTCCAGCCCCTCTTCCCCAAGCCTGTAGCGCTGCATGGGGTTGTTGTGACCCAAGTGCAGGACCCGGCACTTGGCCTTGTTGAACCTCATACAGTTGGCCTCAGCCCATCAATCCAGCCTGTCCAGATCCCTCTGTAGAGCCTTCCTACCCTCCAGCAGATCAACACTCCTGTCAAGATTTTAATCTGAAAAAGGAATGAGCTCAAGCACTAGACCCAAAATCATTAGGTCCCACCCTGGCTTTTTTTGACTGGTTCAACTACTTTGCTCCTAGGTTCATTGCATACAGAGGGAGTTTTCCCTAAGAAGCACGGGTGCGAGCTCCTCTGAGCACATGGATCAATTGCTGGCCCCTTTTTGTCTAGTGATATAGCTACCAAAGGTACAGCCTTTGGATACACAGGGAAGGGTACAGAAACCTGACAGCTTGACCTGAACCAGAAGCTGAGAGGATTTCTCTCTCCTATCATAGAAAACGTGGAAACTTCAGAGGTTTTCAAAACTAGCAAGCTCTGAGAAAGCCCTGGGACTGTAACAGGAAGAAAACTACATAGTCCAGACTCAGGAAGCCTTCAAGACTTCCCAACTTCTGCTGAAGTCTGACAGCACTGTTGTTTGAACTACCTTCAGTCCAAACACCTCCAGGCTTCTAGGTGCACAGACCAGTTGCCTCCCTCTTCAGAAGGATGCCCGTGAGTCCAGCTTCCCTGAAAAATGGGAGCACCCAGACAGCCCAGCCCAGGCTCTAGGAGATCTGACAGCTGGTTATTGAAACTGAGAATCTGATAGCAGCAATGAACAAAGGATTTAAAAAATGTCATTCTGCATTGCTGAATCCTCAGATTCCTAAGGAAATATATTTAAAATGTTTCAGAATTTCCTGCTTATTCATCAAAAGTTTGCCTATCCATGGTGTTAATAATAGAATGTCTAGTCTCATGCTATAGGTGACAATATCCACAGAGAAGCTTTAGATTCATATTGTTAATTAGAAGCCTTGAAATTCAGAATATTTTTATTTATACTTTAATGCATGGTTTTTTTCAGTTCAGTGAAGCTATATTTGTCACATAAGTGAATCAAAACAGTCTAAAAATAGTCCAAGTCAATAGAAAAAAATTTTGCATAAGAGAACTTTCCACTGCCACATTCTCAGTGGAAATCTGTACCCATACTTCTTCCTCCTGTGTCAGCTGGTAACCCCTGTCACTGAAGGAGAGCCATTTCAGTGGTGTGAATTTTGGTAGGAGTAGGCAGAAAAAGGTCTGAATTCCTTAACTGCTTAAGATTTATTGTGGGAAGTCACAGAACATTCTCTTGTGCACCTTTAGGAAAGAACTAAATACTTATTTCTGTAGTTCTGATGCCTTCGCACCTGAAGGAGATGCCACTGGCAGTGAGCAACTTGCAGAAAAAGGGCACCCCTGTACTGTGATATCTTCTCCCACTTGGCCCATCAGGAGAAGCAGCTGGTTCCCCTAACCCCTGGGAGCCGATGCTCTCTGAGTCACTGCAGAATATGCCCAACTGCAGAATGTATACAAGACTACAAAGCAATAATTCTCTGGTTACTATACACGATAGATAACTAGGACTAATGAGCTATGAGGCTAAGCAATAGTATGATTGCCATCAATGATAAGACACCCAATAATTCTCAAGTGGCTATGCAGTAATCACCCAAGTTGGGAATGGGCTGGTCTTCCTTGGTGCTAGGTTACCACCCTCCAGCTGGTCAGGTTTTTTTTTATTCCATGGGGTTTTTTACCTTCCCATGTCAGTAGTTTTCCTCTTGAATCCTTTCACTTCCACAATCATGTCTGTGGCTTTGCTTGTGGTGCCTTACTTGGCTTTAGCATGGACTTTCTCACACTGTAACTACAGTTGGATCTGTAAAACTGAGCCAAGGACACACAAACTTGCACCAAACTTGGCTCAAAGACCGCGGAACTCCTGCATGGGGTAATAGGGCATTATTTTTTGCATGTTTTGGACTGTCTTGCATTGAGTGATTTCTCTGTGCATTCCACTTGTGGCCATATTCTTAGCATGCTTCTCCAGGAAAAAAAAAGGAAGGTGTTTTTTTTCCCCCTATAAACTCAGACACACAGACTTGGAGGAAGTGCTTTGCTTTTTGCCTTACGACTTGTGTCACAGTAAGGTTAATACTTAAGAGCTGGTAGAGGCAGTTTGTTCTTTACACTGCTTGGTTCCAAAAAGCAATGAAAGGACAAATGCCAGCACTTCTGGCCCTGAAATTTCATGGGTAGACCTTGAGTCAGTACGGTAACAGGAATCTCAGATCTTTACAAATTATAGCCTCCCTTTTTTCTACCCTCTTTTCCTTAAGCGACTAGGAAAGAGATTAGGCTGAAGACTATCTCAATAAAGAGCTTATGGCAGAAGCACCAAAATCGTACCAGTGATGTACCCATTACAGCCTCTGACTTAAGATCAACATGACCTATATCATGGTTATCTGTGTGAACTGTTTCTATGACTGGCATTGCAGGAAAGCATGTCATTATCAATCAGAACGCAGGAAGGTAGATTCATCTGCTTAATGGTAGCATGAAAGGTTTCCTTGGACTGACTGAAGCCATATGAATAAGAGAAGAGCACTGTGATTGAGGACTTTTAAACAGTTGTTGCTAAGTTTAGCATTACAGAAACATGGATTTTATACATGACAATACAGTGATCAGCAAGGGGTATGCACAGCTTTAAAGTATACTTGACAGTGCAATCAAATGGCACCACTGTAGCTCATGCAGCTTTAACTTCTCTGCATGTATATTAGTAATGATGTAACTATCTTAAGGACTTGTTTTGGCAATACAGTATACCCAGTTAGCCTCAGGTAACGTAAGTTCACTCTGTCCTACTGTGATTGTATTTCTGTGGCTACATGAACTAAGTGGTGTAAATCTGTCTCTGATATATCATGTGCTGCAATCACATCTTTGGATTTCAGTTCTGTGTGATGAATGTTGATTACAATCTTTATAAATGCATGAATGTGTACGATCTCATCCTGTTATCTTAATAAAATTGTTCTGAGAGCAGCTGAAATACAAAACCTGCTTGCACTGTGTTTTACGGTCATGGTAAAGTGATGTGCTGCTTGTGTTCTACTTCTCACTATAATGCTATATAAGATATTTCTGCTATTATAGTAGGGGACATAATAAACAGCAAAAATCAATTGGGGAGGAGGGGAAGTTGGCTGCTGATCCCAGGTGGAAACATGCTTTGAAATCAGAAAATCGCAGCAATGTAGGCAGCGAGACGATGAAACCATACAGTGCTGAATCACAGCCTTACCATTTGCTTTCCACAAGGCACTGAGCACAACGCCAGTAATACACCCCCCAAGAGGTAACTACAGATTCTTCTCACAAACTGTGCTATCAAAAACCAATTGTCTGACTGTGTAGGCTTGGAAAATAAAATGAACCTGAGTGTTGGAGTAGTGGTGCTGCTTCTAGTAGTTTAGTTAGGAAGACTCTAGGGACTTCAGCTCTTTCTTTAGCATCTGTATAGTCCTAGTCTGAACAGGCTTGCCTTGGCCTCTGCTTCTATAACTTATTACTGAGGGCTTCCCAAGGACAACAGGGTCAGGTCTTCTTGTAAATGAATGTTCCCTGTGGGACCTGTAATGAAGAGACTGTTAACTAATTATCAGTCTGTTTGGAAGGCATTCATTTTTTAATTGACCTCAAAGCACTCAAGGAACAAAAGGAATCTCAGCAAATCTGAGATTTGGGTCCAAGGCAAGCAAATGAGTCATTTTCTTTTATGAGGTAGTTGCATGGGTTGGGTTTATTGGAGACCACCGGACATAAAAGTTTTTCAAGTTCAATATTCCACTGATTAAAATTAGGAGAGTTGTGTCTGATGACATGATCTGTATGTTATAGACAGCTTTCCCTCCCTTCGTTCAGCTGTTGTTTTCTGTGCAAACATTGCTCCCATCATCACTTGTCAGGCCAATATTACAATGGAATTAATTTAAATCATAATCTGTTTCCTTTTAGTTTGAGTAGGAAAGTTCAATTCTATGACTTGAATGTCAGGTGCAATTTTACAGAGGCTGCTTGCAGGGCTGTTATACCCCACAGAGAAGATAATTACAAAGTCAGAAGGAGCCTTAGGACTTTTTGGTTAGGGAACAGGTTTTGGCCAACAAAATGATATTTTAATTTTCACTACTTGAATATTGGCTGAAATTATGAAACTCATGTTTCTAATTTAGTTTTAACTGCTAAATAAGTTAATGCAGAAAACATGATACTGCTGTTTGGCTTTTTTTTAAGTTAAAGATGATTGTGAGTCAAATTCTACAGAATTCTACCCTTTGACAGAAGGGTGTAAGTGTATTGGAGGAGAATAGTTTTCTATAATAGAACATTAATAATGTGATTATGAAGAGTTCTCCCATGCTCCTGATTTCACCAGTAGAGCACTTAAATTGAAAACTTCAAAAAGCAGGTGTTCAGAAATATCATTGCCAACACAGAAAAAGATCCAAATCTCAAAACAGTGGGCAAGGATTAAAGCTGAACGAGGTTTTCATTTTAAATCTATTCATCATATTTAAAAAATAATTTAAAATAATATTTTTAAATAATAATAATAATAATAAAAATAAAAAACAAAACAGAATATTAGGTGGAAAACATTCATTTAGAAACAAAACTCCAACTATTCCAGTCCTTTATAATTCTGAGAGGTAGGAGGCCCTGATGTACATAGTCATAGAACCATAGAACAGCCCAGTTTGGGCTGGTCTGGGAAAGGGAGCCTAGATGGCATTATCTAGCACCCTGTCCAACCGCATCTTGAAAACCTCCAGCGGTGGGGACTCCACCACATTCCCGAGGAGGTTGTTCCAATGATTTTTCTCACTGTAAAAAATTTCTTTCTTATGTCAAGATGAAACCTCTCCTGGTGCAACTTGTACCTGTTGCCCCTTGTCTTCTCCACATGCTCCTTGTGAAGAGAGAGCCTCTGTCCTCTTTGTAGCTGCCCTTTAAGTACTGGAATACTGTGATGAGTTCCCCCTGAGCCTTCTCTTCTCCATGGAGAAAAGACCTAACTCCTTCAGTCTTTCCTCACAGGGCAGGTTCTGCAGCCCTTTGATCATCTTCATGGCCCTCCTTTGGACCCTCTCCGGTCTGTACACATCTTTCTTGAGTTGTGGGGACCAGAATGGGACACATTACTCCAGGTGCAGCCTGACCCGCACTGAGTAAAGTGGGATGATCATGTCTCTCTCTCTGCTAATAATGCCCCTGTGGATGCAGCCCAGTATCCGATTTGCCTTTGCTGCTGCCACGGTGCACTGCTGGCTCCTGTTCAGCTCGTTGTCCACCAGGAGCCCACGTCCTTTTCAGCAAGGCTGCTCCCCAGCCACACAGATGATAGCTTGTCCTGGGCTCTTTGGTTATTCCGTACCAGGTGCAGGACTCTGCATTTGTTTTTGTTAAACTTCATTCTGTTAGTAAGTTACGCTGCCTTCTCCACAAATGGCAGACTATGAGCAGGTCTGAAGCAGGTATTTCTAATTTTAAAGGACATGGTTAATGACAAAGCCCAATCACATTAATCTAATCTGCAGGATGAAGGATGCAGAGCTATCTTCTCTTCCTTTAGGCTCTGTTGATTCAGACAGGGTGACCAAGTTTGAAAGCACACCTTGAGTTTACCCCTTTTATTTATTAACATTTATTCATTGCTCAATTTATGAAGCAGTGTGGTGACTGTATGTTTCTATTCTCACCAGTCATACAGTTAGTCCTACCATTATGTCAACAGGACAGTATCAGGTTTTTTAATTTATGGTTAGAATTGAAACTATGGAATATTGACTGCCTCAGGAAGCATTGTTTCTGAAATTGTTAAACTTGCAACATGACCCATAAAAAATTCTGGATGAAGTAAAATATTTTACATGATCATGCTTCCAGTTCTAATAATATAACCAATGCTTGCATCAGGTGTTCAGGAAATCTGGCAGTGAAATTGTTAAGTGTAATGTTATATTCCATAGGGTTTACTGCTCCTTCAGATTGTATCTTCTGCAAGTAGTTATCACACTCAAATCAGTTCTGGCATTTTGATACACAGTAGAAGCATTTATTCATCTTGAGAGTTGTAAGTTGCAATTTTTTAAAGACTCTTGTGAGGTTTGTAGCATGTTATGGGGACATCAAACTGCAATATATCTGAATATAAAACAAGTGCTTTATAAATTGTTTTATCACACTTCAAAGCAACATGCTAGCAGGATTGCCAAATTCAACTGCAAAACTTGCCAATTTGGATCATGTGAAGGCAGGTGTGAGATTACAGCTGTAATAAAACTGAAATTGAATACTGGTAGCTGAATTTGTAGCAGGCAATTGATTTGATTTATATAACCTAAACCACATGAGGAGAGATATGTAGGTCAGCATCTTCAGTTGGAAATGGTGGTTAGAAGAGCTCTGGTAGGTTGCTGGGAACTGCTGAGTTAATACTTGTTTAGTCTGGCAAAATGCTGGTGCAGCGTAACTACATTCTGTCAAACTTGTCGGGGGAGACACCATTTGCAACAAGGAAAAACTAGTCAGTTATATCCAATGCCACTTGCGCCATAAAAATGTTTGCTAAAATTAGCATAAGAACGTAGACCATATGGAGTTTCCCAGGGCAAGAATTGGTACATTAGCTGTGAGCACATTTTCAGCCTGCAAAATACTTAAGGTGTGCAAATACACAAATCAGTGATTAAACTCCTTTTAGAGTAATAGAACAATATATTACAAAATGCAAATGGTAAATGATCCTGTTCAGGGAAATAGAGGAAGCACAATCAAATATACCCTGCAGAGTTATTTCCAATCCAAGCAGTCTGTTATATTGCATTAAAAAAAGCAGAAAAATCCAAAATCAAGCACACACCCCTTAATTAAAGAAAACCCAATCATGTCCACTTTTTTTGTCCAAGGAGTGAACTAATGACCTGGAGATTCTAACATGAGTTGGAGGTTTAATAAGAACAAACACAAAATGGTA
Organism: Haliaeetus leucocephalus; assembly: GCF_000737465.1. Taxonomy (NCBI): domain Eukaryota; kingdom Metazoa; phylum Chordata; class Aves; order Accipitriformes; family Accipitridae; genus Haliaeetus; species Haliaeetus leucocephalus. The sequence goes on from NW_010973220.1 coordinate 5,175,009, forward strand.
ATTGCTGCTTTTAAAAAGGAAGTTAGGATTAAGCATACAGAAGTGACTGTTTCTCAGAGAGTTTCCATTCACCACTCCCAGGAAAGGGCCCAAGATTTGTCCAAGTTGTGAGCCTTTGGAGACTGCAGGCGGTTTGCAGTACAAACACGCTAGGTCTTATGAGCCACAATTTCTAAAGGCTTCATCTTTGCAAAGTATACTTGAACTGCTTAGGCCTACACACACTCCATTGCCACAGAGCAATGGAAAATGCTTTTGCTTTATCTATAATCTGACCTGAGCCTCCAGTGGAGGAAACAGGAGGAGGGAAAAAAATCCTGAAGCAGATTCTGAAGAGTAGCACAATATTTACATTTTTATTTCTTTCTATCAAAACGCAAGGAGTATATGACAGGGGAGGAGAGAAGAAGTAGAAGTATTGTTTTAAAAAAGCTGATTACAGTTTAGCGAAGTTTTTGTGATGAAGGTGGGCGGTTAGTATAGATGATTTAGGAAGATACATTGTCAGGAGAGGAAAGCAATGGGGTGGTGTAGAAGTTGTGAGCATGAGTTTCATATTTCATCAGTCAAGAGCCTCATGAATCAATGACGATTCAGTGAATTAAAAAGAAGAAATTTAATGAAAATACATGTATAAGAAATAAATGCAGTAGGAATTGGAATAAGTTTGTAGCAGTCAAGGTGGGAAGTCATTTTTGTAGTAAAGAGAAAGTAAGACCATGTCGTGGTTTCAGCCCAGCAGGTAACAAAGCACCATGAAGCCGCTCACTCACTCCTCCCCCCCGGCCCCGGTGGGAT